>NW_017682818.1:0-9264 GCF_001879085.1 Nicotiana attenuata | reverse complement strand
ATCAGTCTACATCTTTTCTGAAATAACTGGTAACTCTTTTCTAAAAATCGGTTTGCATCTTTTCTCTTTGTTTAAACTGATAATTCTTTTTTCTAAAATCAACTTGCATCTTTTCTGAAACTACTGGTACCTCTTTGCATCTTTTTCCTGAAATTAATAGATCCTACGCCTAGGTTTTTTATTTCAACTCATAAACAAGGGTTGGCTAATTAATGAATTGGGTCAGTCCCTGACAACTGTATCCGAGTTGCCTAATGCAGACTCTCTGTTTAAATACATGTGTTGAACCAGTCCGCTCGCTGCTTAATTTAATCTAAGACCAAATCAGTATTTGTCAAGGCATGCTAAACTAAATGATTGTTTGACTTCTGGGGTTAATTTGAGCCTTGTATGCTTGTTTGTCCTCCCCTTTTACTTGATACTTATTTTGAATGTCGAGCTAGAATTTTATCCTTTAAACTCCACAAAGGCCCCCATCCCTTTCTTCCCCTTTAGGATTAGAAGTCCTAATACCCCAGGACTAATAGGATTGGGACGGGTAGTAGCATGCGATAAGTAAACGATACCATTCCGCGCTTTAATACCTTAATAGAGTGGGAAGGGTAGACATGGAGATGATGATTACACGTTAACACTCCGCGTACAATTGAGTACCAATGTTGTGCGAATGATCCATGTAATGTATAAACCTAGGACCCCTTTCTCCTTCTTTATTAGTTTAATAAAATTTTCTGAATCTTTAAAGCTATTACATTTTCAATTCCTGCTTCTCGCATGATCTTTTCGGATTATTTGCACTAAGTACTTGACCTTTTTCTCCACTTGCACGTTTTTTACAAAATTGCTCCTTTAAAATTCAGCACTCCTTTTAACCTTTTGTGCTTCTTGTACTTGTTTATTTTTTACATCTAAAGTCACAATGGTAGCATGGCCGGGAACCACACTAGTGGATCTTGAGGGGTGCCTAACACCTTCCCCTCGAGATAATTTCAAGCCCTTACCCAAAACTCTGGTCTGCATCTTTAATTCTTCTAAAAGTGTCCTAATGCACTATAATCATTAGGTGGCGACTCTCCAAACTCTCAAAAAACCCAATTCCCAAAGTGGGAAAAGAGTTGTCTTCCCAAATGTCGTGAACCCGATTCCGCGAGGAAAAAGGGGGCGTCGACACACACTTCGTGCTTTTACTCTCAACCTCACAGTGAAACAATGAAACTGCACGGCATCACCCTTCGTGCTTTCACTCTCAACCTCACAATATAAATAATAGAAATGGCACGGCATCACCTTCGTGCATTAACTCTCATAACATGGCACAGGATCACCCTTCGTACATTAACTCTCACAATATGGCACGGCATCACCCTTCGTGCATTAACACTCTCCCTTACCATATAGCAATGAACGAATAACAACAGGGAGATAGAATATCAAGAACAAGTCTTACTTCAACATTTGGTTCCACAATACCAACCTCAACCTTGAAATAAATACTCAATTATCACCAGAAACCCATGAACATGATAAGAATGATCAATTTAATAAATGACTAGGCTAAGCATGGATAACATGATCAAAGGAAGCAATAATTGCAAGAAACAGTGTCCCACCCGCATGCTTTATCCCGACAACAACGCATAAGTATTCGTCACCTCACATATATGTTGTACCCAACATCTAAACACGTAGCAAATAGACAAATAAGTCCTATTCCCTCAAGTCAAGGTTAACCACGACGCTTACCTCGCTCCAAAGACAAACTCATAGCTCAACCACAGCTTTGCCTTTCAAACAAGCCTCTAAACCAATAGAATATAGCAATTTACCAACAAAATGATTCAAATTAAGCCTTAGAAACTACCTACGATTGTAAAGAATTCAATTTAGGTCATTATTGAAAAAGACAACAAAAGTCAACTCCCGGGCCAAGCATGGTCCAAACCCAGAATTCGGATCAAAACCTGATTACCCGAGCCCGGTTATGTAATTTGTTTTGGAATCCGACCTCAATTTAAGGTCTAAATCCCATTTTTCAAAAGTCCCTAATTCAACCCAAAAACCGCAATTTCCACCATGAAAACACAAGATTTTTGGTTGAAATCTAAGGAAATGTAGTGAAAGATTGAAAGAAACTAGTTTAGAATCACTTACCAATGATTTGGGGAAGAAAAGTTCTTTGAAAAATCGCCTCTAGGGTTCTTGAGTTTGAAAATTTGAAGAATGAACCAAATATCCTGTCTAAGTGCCAGTTTGATCAGTTGTAGGTGTCGCATTTGCAACCTGGGGTTCGCAAATGCGAGCCCCGCAAATGCGAAGAACCTATCGCTAATGCGAAGGTTTCACATCCCTGCTTTCATTGCATTTGCGATGAATAGTTCGCAAATGCGAACACTAACCCTTGCGACCACTTGATCACATTTGCGATCACTGCCCCCTCCTGACTCACTTCGCAAATGCGAAGTATGTTTCGCAAATGCGTACTCAATTTGGCCCAGCTATTCTTCGCAAATGTGATGAGTAGCTTGCAAATGCGAACCCCTCAGAGGTCGCAAATGCGATGCCTGATCTCGCAAATGTGAGATCAGAGGCCTGCACCAGAACTGAAACACCAGCAACATTTCTAAGTCCAATTTTCACTCTGTAGCCTATCCGAAACTCACCTGAGCCCTCGGGGCTCTAAACCAAATATGCACACAAGTCTAAAAATATCATACGAACTTGCTCACACGATCAAATTACAAAAATAACACTTAGAACTACGAATTGAACATCAAATCAAATGAAATTTTCAAGAAAATTTTGAAACTTCTATTTTCACAACCGGACGTCCGAATAACGTCAAACCAACTCCGTTTCTCACCAAATTTCATAGACAGGACATAAATGTAGTATTGGACCTATACTGGGTTCCGAAACCAAAATACGGACCCGATATCCAAAAGGTCAACTAGTGGTCAAACATTTCAAATTCATTAAGCCGTTAACTTTCAAATTTCAACAAAGTCCGATAACTCGGGCTAGGGACTTTCGAATTCGATTCAGGAAATACGCCAAAGTCCCAATTATGATACGGTCCCACCGGGACCGTCAAAACCAGAATCCGGGTCTGTTTGCTCAAAACATTGACCGAAGTCAACTCAAATGGATTTCAAAGCTAAAGTTTCATGTGTTTATCAGTTTTTTTAACATATAAGTTTCCCGTAAACATGCCCGGACTGCGCACGCAAATCAAGGAGGGATACAATGAGGTATTTAAAGCTTCAAAGCACAGAGTTTGCTTCTAAAACATAAGATGACCTATCAGGTCATCACATTCTCCACCTCTAGAACAACCGTTCGTCCTCGAACGGACATAGAAAAGTACATGGGCTGGTGGAAAGGTGGGGATGTCTACTCCGCATGTCCGACTCGGACTCCCAAGCAGTCGCCTCAACGGGTTGACCTCTCCACTGCACTCGAACTGAAGGATAACTCTTTGATCTCAACTGATGAACCTGCCGGGCTAGAATAGCCACCGTCTCCTCCTCATAAGTCAAATCCTTGTCCAACTAGACAGAGCTGAAATCTAACACGTGGGACAGATTGTCGTGATACTTCCGGAGCATGACACATGGAATACCAGATGAATTGCTGATAGATTGGGTGGTAATGCGAGCTTGTAAGCCACCCTACCCACTCTTTGAGAATCTCAAAATGTCTGATATATCTAGGGCTCAACTTGACCTTCTTTTCAAACCTCATTACACCCTTCATAGGTGAAACCCGGAGCAACAGCCGCTCTCCGACCATGAATGCAACATCACGAACTTTACGGTCGCCATAAATCTTCTGCCTGGACTGAGCTGTGCGAAGAATATCCTGAATAATCTGGATCTTATCCAAGGCATCCTGTACCAAATCTTTACCCAATAACCGAGCCTCCCCCGGCTCAAACCATCCAACTGACAATCGGTGCCGCTTACTGTATAATGCCTCGTAGAGAGCCATCTGAATGCTTGACTGGTAGTTTTTATTGTAGGCAAACTCCGCAAGTGGAAAGAACTGATCCCAAGTGTCACACCTCCTTTTTCCTACTACACCCCCGGCAAGGGGTATAAGAAAGGGAGTTATTTCCAACTTGAAGTGACAATCGAAACGGGATTCGTTTATTAAAAATCAGAGTCGCCACTTGGGAGATTTAGGGTGTCCCAAGTCACCGGTTTAGAATCCCGAATCGAGGAAAAGAATGACTCTGTTTAACAGTCCGCGAACCAGAAATTCGAGTAAGGAATTCTGTTAACCCGGGAGAAGGTGTTAGGCATTCCCGGGTTCCGTGGTTCTAGCACGGTCGCTCAACTGTCGTATTCGGCTTAAATTATCTGATTTTAAACAATTATGAACCTATGTGCAACTTTTAACTTTTAGCCGCTTTTATTATTATTATTTTTAAAGAGAATTGCAACGTCGTTAAAACACGTCTCGAACCATGTCACATAAATGCACCCGTGGTTTTTGACATATCTTAACATCGTTGAGATTTGGATTTCGGTCATATAAATGCGCACCCGAATTTAGGAAAGTAATATTATTAAACACGCGCCTAAAGCAACTACGCGTTTGCACTTTGTGAGGGCCATGGAATTTGCTAAATGGCACGCCTCGAATCTAAGGATCAATACAGAATTAATATGAGGGCCACGCAATTATCATTCTTGTTTGGCATGGCGCACCTCAAAAATACTCTATTTAAAGGATATTCGAACTAAAGCTCGGAGAGTTATGAACTATTATTGTCTATTATGGTTTAATTCCTATTCTAACTAAGGGGCTTAAACAATTAACACTAGCCATAACTAAAGTTCTAATTAATTAGCTGAAGGACTATCAAATATATGGGCAAATAAACCAATTAATTTTAAGAAGAGGTCAATAGCTGAAAATCAAATTGGGCTAGATATGGAGCCCAATAGCCTACTGTGGCTGGAAAAAAACAGTCCATTCCCACTCATACGGATTCGTGGACCAACGCCATGGGATGGCCCAAAACATTGAGAGCCAAATCTGAAACGGCTTAAGTTCGAATCACAATTCATACGCACAAAATGTGAAATCAAAATACTGACACCAGCCCTTGAGAGAACGAATGCAAACAGAGCACTGAACTTTCCAATTTTTGATTTTTTTTGTAAACATCAGTGCGATTCACAGTTGTTTTTGATCACTCAAGAACCCAGTTGGAAATCGATTCCAAACTAGCACGTTATTGCAATTATTAAACCAAGATCCTGATCACTGTGCATGAACGAACTTGAATCATGTGATATACAGAGCCAATTTCTACCCAAACTTAAAAACATTGATGAATGCTCGGGCTTAAAATAAAAGCTCCATGCTCGAATTTAAATTTATGCTGAACGTATAATGATGCACTAATGGATGATTATTCAATTTTAAGGACCCATACAACTGGCAATAGTACCAAGCACTCAACAGGATCTTTCATGCACATTTGGAACCCCACAAAGAACTATCAAACCAACAGTACCGCAACAGTCCATGTTCAGAGCATACAAAACGACATATGAAGGAATTAAACTAAGCTAAACAATTTTAAAAGTGTAGAATAGTTGAATAGACTACTGCATTAATACAAATCTCTATTCACATGAATCAATCTTCATATCAGCTCATTTTCTCAAATTTGTCACTTCATAATCAACATGGTTACAAAGAGTGTACCTGGGAATGAAAAAGTAAAGGAAAAGATGAGGAGTCAGCAGTATCAAGTGCAGAAATCAGCTCCAGCAGATTTAGTAATCAAAACCACAAAAATCAATTCCCAAATCAATAGAACAGTAGACTCCAACAAAGCTCGGATCAAACAACCCTTCGAAACTCAAAATCAACCCATTTCCAATTCCCAAATGAACCAGAGTTATTTTAAAGTAGAAAAACCTCAAAACTACAATCAGAAATCAATAGAACAGTGTTATTTTTTTTTGAAACTTTTAGCCGTCTCTGATTTTTGGATTTTTAGCTCTCTCCCTCTCCAATTTTGGGCTCTAAAATCTCTTCCGATCCCCCTTCTAAGGCAAGAAAGAGTGCCTTTATAGGTAAGTAAGTAGGCCAGATTTCAGATTCTGATTTTGCACTTTTGACCTCTTTTAATTTTCCCTTTTGCCTAGATATCCTCTAATTATTGACTTGCTACCCAAGTTAAACCACCCAAAAATTTGAAATTCTCCTAAAACCCCTACTAGAAACTTCTGAAATTAGTTACCAAAGATTCCCCTATCCTAAACTTTCTAAATTACCCCCCAATACCCCTGTTATTTCATAAGCTACCAAACAAGGATCTGGGCCTAAATGACCCAACTCAACGGGTCTGAATAGACCCAAATGAGTTCGTTACTGGGCCTACTGACTTCTAAGAGTTGATTCAAACAAACCCAAGTCCACAATTTGAGGGACTGAACAAAAGAGAAAATGGACCTAAAATTAAACTAAGGAGAAATCCCCTAACACCTAAAGCTAATTGACTTTAGTTAGTGAGAAAATTAGAACTAACTTTAGCAGATGCCATGGAAAAGATAAACAGTGAGCATAAAAGAAAAACATGCAAACTAGAACAAAGAACAAACAAAAAAAACAAAACAACAAGAAGAAGAAATCGGGATTAGTACCCTAAACTTGATGAAGAAATCCGGAAAATAACCCTGAGCCTCCGGCTCTTTGATTCCTTGCCCAAATTGAAATTAATCATGTGCTTTTTTATCAAAAATACACGAATAAGATCGATTTGGGCCCAAAACTTTGATGAAACGCTGACTTGGAATTTGAGAAAATTAGGGTTCCACTTCTGATCCAACATTCAAGAGGATTGGGTAACATTTGAGGGAAAGTGTTGGAAGATTTGGGATTTGGAGGTCGAGAAGGGTGTGGGGTGTTAATTTCAGGGCGGTTGGAGGTGGCGCCGCCACCCTCAGGCAGTGGCGTTCAAGGGCGGCTGCTAGGGTTCAGGCCTGGTCTTTGAGAGTGTGAGAGAGATGAGAGACGAGAGGGGGGGGGGGGGGTAGGGAGTGAAGCTTGATGGGGGTAGGGGGTGTTTGAAACAGTTATATAGCCAACAATGGTCCAGTTTCGGACTGTTGGATTAATGAGATCCAACGGTCGTGATCAGTATGGAGCAAAATGGGGTCGTTCGATTATTAGGTGGGAGGGGGGGGGGGGAGGAAGAACGGGTCAGGGATGGTTTTGGGCCGAGTTTGGGGTGATTGGGGCCGGTTTAAGGGCGTTTGGGCCTGTGGAAAATGCACTGAAGCAGCCCAAACGGATTTCCTTCTCTCTCTTTTTTTCTTTTTTTTTTAAATTCTTTTAATTCCCTTACTCTTTTTTTTCCAAAATTAATACGAATCCTAAAATAATTCTAAGAAACTAATTAACTCAAATAATGTCCCTAAATAATAGCTAACTCAATTAATTAGAAACAAATTAAAAGAAAAACTACTTAAAAATAAGAGTTAAAACTAAAATGCAAATTACACCACTTTTTTGTGATTTTTCATTTTTTTATAAACAACCAATTTGTTAATTAATCCTAAAATGCAAAGTTAAATCCTAAATGCAAAAATGCAAGATATTTTTGTATTTTTTATGAATTAAAATGCACAGACAAAATGCAAACAATTAACATAACATGCCACGAAAAAAAATCCACAAAATTGTAAATACACTTAGAAATTATTTTGTTTTGAAATTATGGGTGTAATTCATATAGGGCAAAAATCACGTGCTCACAGCTGCCCCTCTTTGCTCGGAAACATGAAGAGTTTTCGTGCAAAGATAAGTGAGCGGATACAAGCGATTTTTGCCCGTTCGAATACTCCGTGTGAAGCATTTTTGAAAGAGTTGACCGCACCTTGCTTCTGAGGTTGCCTACATATCCTTGGCTAAAAAGGAATCAGGTCAGTGTAGTTCAGGAATGTCTGGAAGCTGTGACTACCATAAAGCTGTGATTTCACTGTTGCTGCAGCTGCTGCTGCTACTGCTTACTGAACCTCCTTATTACACCATGTCAAAATAAAAAGAAGTTAGACTAAGCTATGATCTATGAATTACAAAAATCCTATCTAGATCTTCATACTTGCTCTTGTATTTTTTGTTACCTTGTTGTCTTGTATTCTCTCGGTGAAATCCATTGTTGCCGCTTTGAATTGTAAACTGAGATGTTTTCTCTTTCTCCGGGTAGATGCCTGACTGCTGAACTTGATATGTATTCCTCTGCTATACAGGCGGGCTCCTGACTTCAAAAATTGAAATGTATTCCTCTGCTATACAGGCGGGCTCCTGACTTCAAAACTTGAATGTATTTCTCTGCTATCCAGGCGGGCTCCCGACTTCAAAACATGAATGTTTTCCTCTGCTATACAGGCAGGCTCCTGACTTCAAAACTTGAAATGTATTCCTCTGCTATACAGGCGGGCTCCAGACTTCAAAACTTGAATGTATTCCTCTGCTATCCAGGCGGGCTCCTGACTTCAAAACTTGAAATGTATTCCTCTGCTATACAGGCGGGCTCCTGACTTCAAAACTTGAATGTATTCCTCTGCTATCCAGGCGGGCTCCTGACTTCAAAACTTGAAATGTATTCATCTGCTATACAGGCGGGCTCCAGACTTCAAAACATGAAATGTATTTCTCTGCTATACAGGAGGGCTCCTGACTTCAAAACTTGAAATGTATTCCTCTGCTATACAGGCGGGCTCCTGACTTCAAAACTTGAATGTATTCCTCTGCTATACAGGCGGGCTCCTGACTTCAAAACTTGAATGTATTCCTCTGCTATACAGGCGGGCTCCTGACTTCAAAGCTTGAATGTATTCCTCTGCTATCCAGGCGGGCTCCTGACTTCAAAACTTGAAATGTATTCCTCTGCTATACAGGCGGGCTCCTGACTTCAAAACTTGAATGTATTCCTCTACTATCCAGGCGGGCTCCTGACTTCAAAACTTGAAATGTATTCATCTGCTATACAGGCGGGCTCCAGACTTCAAAACTTGAATGTATTCCTCTGCTATACAGGCGGGCTCCTGACTTCAAAACTTGAATGTATTCCTCTACTATACAGGCGGGCTCCTGACTTCAAAACGTGAATGTATTCCTCTGCTATACAGGCGGGCTCCTGACTTCAAAACTTGAATGTATTCCTCTGCTATCCAGGCGGGCTCCTGACTTCAAAGGTTGAATGTATTTCTCTGCTATACAGGCGGGCTCCTGACTTCAAAA
>NW_017682817.1:0-9265 GCF_001879085.1 Nicotiana attenuata | reverse complement strand
GTCTCGGAGAATGAGCACCGGGAAATACATGAGAGGAATGTGAGGTTGATTGAGGAATGGAAAGAGATGCCAGTCACTTCCAATAGGAAATTGGAATACCTGGAGCGAGGAATAGTGGAGCTGGAGGGCAAAATCATAAAGAGGATTGAAAATTGCCAGAACGCTGAAGGAGCTGAAGGAGGACATTTGGCCAGAGCCTACTTGCTGCTGGGATTGCGCGAGCTGGGGGATCTATATGATGGAGTCCGGAAGATCGAATCTGTGGAAGGTCCTTCTGGGACCAAATAGGCTAGATTTACTTGCTTTTCCTAAAATGTAATAAGGCCAAGTGCCAGTAGTGACTTAGTTTATTACTCCCTCCGTTTCAAGTTAAATGAGGTCGTTTTACTCGGCACGGAGTTTAAGGAAAAAAAGGAAGACTTTTGAAATTTGTGGTCTTAAAAGCTTAAGGGGTAAAGCTTAAGGGGCCATGACTTTTTTGTGGTTATAAAAGCTTCTCATTAAGGGTAAAATGGGTAAAATGAGGAGTTTAAAGTTGAATTATTTCCAAATTTAGAAATGTGTCATTTATTTTGGAACTGACTAAAAAGGAAAGTACCTCATTAAATATGAAACGGAGGGAGTATTATTTTAGTGACATTTTAGGGATTCGTCTATTTTTATATTATGAAATGACGCATTTATTGGCATATGAAGTTCTCCAAATTTAATTGTCGCTAGGCCTACCTCGGGCACAACGAGGCTCCCAACTTAGGATACGAGTTTACATTTCGCAATATGTGTTTAAATACTGCAAATATTTCAAAATCCCTACTAACTTGTTACCATTTTTGTTTTCGCTTATTTTTATTTATTATTCACATCCCCTTAGGTTGGTTCGCTCATACCGGCCTCATCGGTATATCACACCAGATCTAGAGGCCCTCCACCTCCTCCTCCTCCAAGCAACATAAAAAGCAGAGGAAAAGCAAAGATGGACAACATAAGCGGAATCCGAAAGGAAAATGTTGAGAACGCAGAGACTTCCGATGGTCATAGTACTCCGGCCCCGAACGACTTGGTCTTGAGACTAGAACAAAAGATACTAGAACTGCAGGGAGAACGTGAGAAGGTCCACAACTTGGCAAACCTGTCACTCACTCTCAATGTCCCTAATGTCCACCAACAAAATTCAAAGAACCCAGCACCTCCTCAGAACACACAAAACCAACAGCCACAAAATCCTACCGCACCAAATCAATACGCAACTCCACCTCAAAATCCCAACCCATTACTAATACCAGCTCCACTGCAACATCATCATCAACCAATTTAGTACCCACCGACCACCACTTACCACACTCCCCAAAATACCCCACCACTCATTCCCAATCCACAAAACTCCACCAAACCATCACTATACCCAAGCTTCCAGCACCCATCAGAGCAACCCCATATACGTGGAAACTATACCTCATTCTACCCAACCAATCTCCTATGCACCGGAGCCCTCTGAGAAGGACCTGCTCATTAATAACATGGTCGAAGAACTCAATAAGTTAACAAGCCAAGTTCAAGGTGTTGAACGTGACAGAGGAATATAAGGTTTAAACTATGAAGACCTGTGCATACAGCCAGATGTAAAACTGCTTGAAGGGTACAAACCTCCCAAGTTCGAGATGTTTGATGGTACAGGTGATCCCAGGGTTCATCTAAGGACCTACTATGACAAGCTTGTCGGGGTCCGGAAAGATGAAAAGATCCGTATGAAGCTCTTTATGAGGAGCCTTACTGGGGACGCTTTGTCCTAGTATATCAGCTAGAATCCAGAGAAATAGGTTAACTGGGTAAGCATGGCATCGGAATTCATGGAGCGGTTCAGGTTTAACAAAGAAAATGCACCGGATATCTTCTACATTCAGAATCTTAAGAAGAAAACTACTGAGACTTTCCGTGAGTACACTACTCGTTGGAGGTCGGAAGCAGCCAAGGTCAGGCCCTCTTTAGACGAAGAACAGATGAATAAATTCTTCGTCAGAGCACAGGATCCACAATATTATGAGAGGTTGATGGTCATCGAAAATCACAAATTCTCTGATATCATCAAGCTCGGGGAAAGAATCGAGGAAGGAATCAAGAGCGGGATGGTAACAAACTTCGAGGCTTTGCAAGCCACGAATAAAGCACTACAGTCAGGTGGCATATCGAAGAAGAGAGATGTTGGGGAAGTAATGGTAGCCCAGGGTCCAAAATCTCCACTTGTCTATCAAACACCTCCACCCACATTTCAGACGCCTCCACCCATATATCAAACACCTCCACCTACATATCAAGCATCTCCACCTACATACCAAGCATCACCGTCAACATATCAGCCTTCATCTCCTAGATATTCTCAACCAGCCATTGTCCATCACACCTATAATTCCCAACCATCCCACTTCCAATCACCACCAGCTCGCCAAAATTATCCAAGACCAAGACCAAATTTCGACCGCAAGCCACCCAGACAATACACCGCCATTGCTGAGCCTATCGACCTACTGTATGAAAGTTTGAAAGCCACAGGTTACTTCACTTATGTTCCTGTTGTGGCACTAGAAAATCCATCCCAATGGGTCAATCCGAACAAAACCTGTGTATACCACTCCGGTATAAATGGGCACACCACTGCTGAGTGCCGAACATTGAAGGCTAAGATCCAGACACTCATTGACAACAAGGTCATACAAGCGAAGGAAGCCACACCTAATGTCCGCAATAATCCCCTCCCTGATCATAGAGGTGATGGTGTACATGTGATAGAGACAAATGAAGAATGGAACCCTGAGGGGTCAATCGATTTTATTCGAGAAGGCGATGACTCTAACGTTGCAGTCACACTTACTCCTATTGTGGTTTAGACTCAGGCACCTATCGATGTTGAGGTAACTGCATCAGTTCCATTTGAAGTAGAAGTGGCTCCGTCCTGAGCCACCTCCGCTCCATTTGAAGTAGAAGTGGTCACACCTTTTACTGTGACGGTGTCAATCACACCATAGTTCAACTCAAAGGCAATACCCTAGGATTATGTCAGCAAGGCTCGGCGAAAAGGGAAGACCAAGGTAGAGGAATCTGGCGCTGCACAAGGAATGACTAGAACTGGAAGAGTCTATAAACCTGAACATTTGGGAGGTTCAAGTAAGGATGCCACTGCTAGGCAGCCTATCATTGAGACCGGGCCGGATGACCTGTGGAGGAAAGTACAGACAAAGAAGTACTCTGTCATTGACCATCTGAAGAAAGTCCCTGCTCAGATATCTATCCTGTCACTATTGCAGAATTCAGAGGCACACAAGAATTCCTTAATGAAAGTGCTGAGCGAGGCTTATGTGCCCAACAACATCACTGGTAGAGAAATGGCCAACATGGTCGGTCAAGTGCTAGAGAGTCATAAGATTATTATCCACGAAGATGAGCTACCGCCCGAGGGATTGAATCACAATCGAGCATTGCATATCACAGTGCAGTTTGAAGATAAGTTCATTACCAAGGTCCTGGTTGATGGAGGTTCAAGCCTTAATATTTGTCCATTGGATACTCTGAAGAGGTTGGACAAAGGTTTCCACGAGATACGAGTAGGAAGCATAAATGTGAAGGCTTTCGATGGGTCCTAGAGGGCCACGATCGGGGAAATCAACCTTTGCTTGCAGATGGGCCCAACTTGGTTCGACGTTGAATTCCAAGTGCTTGACATACCGAACTCATACAATCTTCTGTTGGGCCGACCATAGATATGGGGCCGTGCCTTCCACACTACATCAAGCTGTGAAGTTCGAATGGAATCGTCAGGAGGTGATTATTCACAGGGATGGAAGTAACCCCATCTACACCAGTCAAACCATCCCGGCCATTGGACATAGAAGAAGGCTAGGAGGGGAAACCTATCATCACATTGAACGGGTCAACGCCATCAAGAAGGATAAGTGGTGGAGTAACAAGATAGAAAGCATACTAGCATGGTCTGGATATGAACCCGACAAAGGGTTGGTAAAGGACCTCCAAGGTATCATCAAACCAATACAGCTGAAAAATCATGGTACCACCTTTTGGCTCGGATACTAGTACACATGGCAAGAGTACAGGGAGTAGTCGCCTCTGTGGCATGGACCGTATTACCCTCTTGAGCAACCGGTACCATGTTTGGAACAAGTTTTCCATCAGGAAGACACAATATGGGGAACTGTAGAAGAAAAAGCACTAGCTGGGCTGAAAGATCTGTTCTTAGAAGACGAGGATATGGATTGCTGTACCATAATTGAGGAGGAGGAGGATGAAGGCCTCACCATTCAGACTGTGGCAAAGGGAGTTGTTCTCAGAAACTGGACCGCCACAACATCCCGAGCCCGCCGAGTCCCTGGGTAGCTTGGCAACATCTATAGCCATTCTAGGCATTTAAAATTTCCGGCAATTTTGTTTTAAGATTTCTTTATTTCAGAATAAATGCTCGATTCATCGAGCCAAGCTTTGTTTGAACAATTTTCTCAGTTTTAATCAAATGCATTTGTCCTTTATCATTATTCATTACTATTTTTATACTTATCCTTTCTACAGTGTTATTATTACTTTTCCTGATGAACCAGTGACTGTGACATGTAATGAGGCAACACAACATGAGAATAGTGATTTAGAGGAGGAAGATGAAATACCCGAGGAAATTGTCGAGGAGGTTGAGAATTTTGAGAACAAGCCTAAGTCCAACCTAGACGAAACAAAAGCAGTAAATTTGGGAGACACCGAGACCGTCAAGGAGACCCGCACCAGCATTCACTTGTCGCCAACAGAGAAGGAAGAGTACATTCATTTCTTAATAGAGTATGAGGACATCTTCGCATGGTTGTATGACGATATGACCGGTTTGAGCACATCTATAGTGGCTCACAAATTGCCAACCAATCCCATGTGTCCGCCAGTCAAGCAGAAACTCAGAAAATTCAAACCAGACATGAGTTTGAAAATCAAGGAGGAAGTTACCAAGCAGATCAAAGCCAAAGTTCTCAGGGTGGTTGAGTACCCAACCTGGTTAGCTAACATTGTGCTAGTTCCGAAGAAAGATGGGAAGGTTCAAGTATGTGTTGATTATCGGGATTTAAACAGAGCAAGTCCCAAAGATCACTTCCCACTGCCAAATATACATATCCTAATAGATAACTGTACCAAGCATGAACTCCAATTCTTTGTAGATTGCTTCGCAGGTTATCACCTGATCTGGATGGATGAAGAAGATGCCGAGAAGAGAACTTTTATTATGCCTTGGGGTGTATACTGTTACAAGATGATGCCATTCGGTCTGAAGAATGTTGGGGCTACTTACATGAGGGCCATGACAACCATTTTCCATGATATGCTACACAAGGAAATAGAGGTATATATGGACGACGTCATTATCAAATCTAAGAAGGCCACAGATCACATAGCAGACTTGAGGAAGTTCTTCGACAGGCTAAGGAGGTACAATTTGAAGTTGAACCCCACAAAGTGTGCATTCGGGGTTCCCGCAGGAAAGTTACTGGGATTCATTGTCAGTCGCTGAGGGATCGAGCTTGATCCATCTAAAGTCAAAGCTATCCAGGAGCTACCGCCACCTAAGAGCAAAAAGGATGTAATGAGCTTCCTAGGGCAGCTCAACTACATCAGTCGATTCATAGCACAGTCTACAGTCATATGTGAACCCATCTTCAAGATGCTAAGGAATGACGCTGAGACAAGCTGGACGGAGGATTGTCAGAAAGCTTTTGATAAAATCAAGGAGTACCTGTCCACACCACAAGTTCTGGTCCTGCCAGAACCAGGACGACCTTTACTACTCTATCTGTAAGTATTGGATGGAGCCTTCGGATGTGTTCTGGGACAACATGACGAGACAGGAAGAAAAGGGCAGGCCATATATTACTTGAGTAAGAAGTTCACACCTTATGAAGCACGGTATTCCCTGCTTGAACGCATTTGCTGTGCTTTGACCTGGACGGCCCAGAAGTTGAGGCATTACTTCTGTGCCTACACTACATACCTCATATCTAGGATGGATCCTCTAAAGTACATATATTAGAAACCCATGCCTACTGGGAAGTTGGCTAAATGGCAGATACTACTAAGCGAGTTCGATATCGTCTATGTAACTCAAAAGGAGGTCAAGGGACAAACATTGGTAGATCACCTTGCTAAAACTCTGGTGGGAGGAGAATACGAACCCTCAAAATGTATTTTCCTGATGAAGAAGTGTCATTCGTAGGGAAAGACATTACCGAAACATACGACGGTTGGAGGATGTTCTTTGATGGAGATTCAGAGGAGTGGGCATTAGAGCAGTTTTTGTATCAGAAGCGGGTCAGCACTATCCGGTATCTGCTAAACTCAAATCCCCCTGCACTAACAACATAGCGGAATATGAAGCCTGCAAACTAGGGCTTAACATGGCAGTCGACATGAACGTTCAGGAGTTGTTGGTGATCAGTGACTCAGATTTGCTTGTGCACCAGGTACAAGGAGAGTGGGCCACCAAGAATTCCAAGATATTGCCATATCTGTACCATGTGCAGGAATTAAAAAGGAGGTTCACAAAGATAAAATTCCGACACGTGCCCAGAATTCAGAATGAGTTTGCCGACGCATTAGCCACTTTGTCATCCATGATACAACATCCAGATAAGAACTACATTGATCCCATTCCGGTGAGGATCCATAAACCACCAGCTTACTATTCTCATGTCAAGGAAGAAGTCGATGGAAAGTCTTGGTTCCATGACATCAAAGAATACTTGTCAAAAGGAGAATACCCGGAGCATACAAATCACACTACAAAACGCACGCTCCAGAGATAGTCAAATCACTTCTTCCATAGCGGAGGGAACTTGTACAGAAGAACTCCTGATTTGCGGTTACTAAGGTGTGTCGACGCGAAGGAAGCTTCTAAGCTACTTAAGTATGTGCATGTTGGGACCTGCGGTCCGCACATGAATGGTTTTGTTCTGGCTAAGAAGATACTCAGGGTAGGTTACTTCTGGATGACCATCGAGACGGATTGCATTCGGTATGTCCGCAAGTGCTTTCAGTGTCAAGTACACGCCGATCTGATAAAAGTGCCACCAAATGAGCTCAATGTGACAAGCTCACCTTGGCCATTCGCCGCCTGGGGAATGGATGTTATTGGTCCGATTGAGCCCACTGCTTCAAACGGACACAGGTTTATTCTGGTAGCCATTGATTACTTCACAAAATGGGTAGAAGCTGCATCTTACAAAGTGGTAACCAAGAAAGTCGTTGCAGATTTTGTCAAGGGTCGTATTGTCTACCGATTCGGAGTTCCTGAGTCCGTTATTACTGACAACGCCGCCAATCTCAACAGTGATCTGATGAAAGCTATATGTGAAACTGTCGAAATAAAGCACAAGAATTCTACATCCTACAGACCCCAGATGAATGGAGCCGTAGAAGTCGCCAACAAAAAAATTAAGAAGATACTAAGGAAAATGGTAGATAAGCACAAGAAGTGGCATGAGAAGTTACCCTTTGCTCTGTTAGGGTACCGCACCACGGTTCGCACATCAACCGGGGCAGCACCCTACATGCTGGTTTATGGTATCGAGCCTGTCATCCCAGCCGAGGTGGAGATTCCTTCTTTAAGAATTATACAAGAAGCTGAACTTAGTGATGTAGAATGGATAAGGAGCCGCTATGAACAACTGGACCTTATCGATGGAAAGAGGATGAACGCAGTATGTCACGGCCAACTTTATCAGAACAGAATGTCCAAAGCTTTCAACAAAAGGGTCAAACCAAGAATGTTCGTACCAGGATAGCTGGTATTGAAGAAAATCTTCCCACATCAAGATGAAGCCAAAGGGAAATTCTCTCCCAACTGGCAAGCTCCATACATGGTTCACAGGGTACTGACAGGAGGAGCACTCATACTTGCAGAAATGGACAGAGAAGTCTGGCCGAAACCAATCAATTCAGACGCAGTCAAGAGATACTATGCTTAGATACTTTGCATTTCCTCATTTGATGTAATTGAACTACCCTTGACCTGATTCCCATTTAAGAGGGGACACGTAGGCAGCCTTATGGATTCGGTCATATTATAATAAAATTTTGATTTCCCCCCAAGATCAGAACTTGGGCAGAATTTTGAGGACGAATTTTGAGGAGGGTCCTCAAAATTCTGGAGCAAGTCCAGCCAATGCCGTCACATGCCAAGAAGTCAGTAATCGGTCGAGAACTGGGGTAGAATTTTGGTCCGTCATCCGCAAATAGTTAAAGATCATCTACCAAACTAGGGCAACATTTTGAGGAGGACCCTCAAAATTTTGATATGAGAAAGTTGCAATGCCTTCGAAACGTGTTACAGTCACTAGTTCATCAAAATTACTTGATATATTAATATGTTTCCAAAGCAGCTCTATTTTTATCAATAATTGCATATTTTCGAAAAACTCTATTTCCATAATAGCCAGGTGTCACCCATGGGAACTCGAAAGGCTTTCAGACCGGAGCAAAGCAAAGCAGCCGACAGGAGCACGAACCAACCTTCCCCTCATAAAACTTACGATTTTTCTTTGAATGCAGGCACATTTTACGTAACGGTAGCATTCGCGAAACATATGTACACAAAGATAATTACTATCCATCAGCCCGTCATACATCAAATACATTTCCAGCTAAGAAATACACTACACTTATTTGCTATTTTCTCTTTGCATGAGGCTAATCCCTGCCTCCCTATTTGCATGAATCTAATCCTTGACTCCACATTTGCATGAGGCGAATTCTTGCCTCCATACTTGCATGAGGCTAATCCTTGCCTCCCCATTTGCATGAGTCTAATCCTTGACTCCATGAGGCTAATCCCTACCTCCCCACTTGCATGAGTCTAATCCTTGACTCCATACTTGCATGAGGATAATCCCTGCCTCCCCACTTGCATGAGTCTAATCCTTGACTCCATATTTTTCTAATCCCTGACTCCCTATTTGCATGAGGCTAATGCTTGCCTCCATATGAATGAGGCTAATCCTTGCCTTATCTACATGAGGCTAATCCTTGCCTCTTATCTACATGAGGCTAATTCTTGCCTCCCTACTTGCATGAGGCTAATCCTTGCATCCCTAACTGCAAGAGGCTAATCCGTGACTCCATATTCGCATGAAGCTAATCCTTGCCTCCATATTTACATGAGTCTAATCCCTGACTCCCTATTTGCATGAGGCTAATCCTTGCCTCCATCTGCATGAGGCTAATCCTTGCCTCC
>NW_017682816.1:3425-9266 GCF_001879085.1 Nicotiana attenuata | reverse complement strand
GCCCCATATGAGGCTTTATACCGTCGGCGATGCCGTTCTCCGATCGGGTGGTTTGAGCCCGGAGAGGCTAAGTTGTATGGTACGGATCTGGTGAAAGATGCCTTGGAGAAGGTGAAGCTAATTCAGGAAAGACTTCACACGGCACAGTCCAGACAGAAGAGTTACGCGGATCAGAAGGCGCGTGATCTATCATTCATGGTCGGCGAGAAGGTTCTCTTGAAAGTCTCGCCGATGAAGGTTGTCATAAGGTTCAGGAAGAAGGGCAAGTTGAGCCCAAGGTTTATTGGCCCATTTGAGGTGTTGAAGCGAGTTGGGGAGGTGGCATATGAGCTTGCTTTACCTCCTAGCTTATCGGGAGTCCATCCAGTTTTTCACGTGTCTATGCTTCGGAGGTATCATGCCGACTGGTCCCATGTGCTAGATTTCAACACTATTCAGCTAGACGAGAGATTGAGCTACGAGGAGGAGCCAGTTGCCATTGTTGATAGGCAGGAGCGCCAGTTGAGGTCCAAGAGGGTTACTGCGATAAAGGTTCAGTGGAGGGGCCAACCAGTCGAGGAGGCGACCGGGAATCCGAGGAGGACATCCGAAGCAGATATCCACACTTATTCGGCACTACAGGTATGAATCTAAACCTGTTCGAGGACGAACGTTTGTTTAAGAGGTGGAGGATGTAACGACCAGACTGGTCGTTTCGCTTTTTAGGACCCCGTTCCCCAAAATTAGACTTCCCACGCTTGCCTTAACTAATTTACGACCTACGGGGATGGTTGGTTCGGGACTTGGAGGAGTTTGGGTTGAAATAAGCACACTTGATTCTTTAAGATTTTCTTAAAAGGCTAAGTTTGACTTTGGTCAACATTTTTAGTAAACGGACCCGAACTTGTGATTTGACGGTCTCGGAGGGTCTGTAGGAAAATATGGGACCTGGGCGTATGCTCGGAATCGAATTCCGAGGTCCCTAGTCTGAGTAATGAATTTCTATTAGAAATTGTTAAAACTGAAATTCTAAGGATTTAATGAAATTTGATAATGCTTGATCATATTGGTATCGGGCCCGTATGTTGATTCCGGAGCCCGATACAGGTCTAAAATAACATTTAAGACTTGCCCGCAAAATTTGGTGTCAATCCGAGTAGTTTAAGCACGTTTCGGCACGTTAGAAGTGAATTAAGAACTTGAAGTTCATAAGTTTGATTCAATTGGTTTTAGGGGGTGATTCTTAGATTAGCGTTGTTTCGGGTGTTCCGAAGGTTCGAGCGAGTCCGTTTCATGATTTCAAACTTGTCGGTATGTTCGGGCGGGGCCCGGGAGCCCCGAGCGTCAATCGGACGAGGCTCGAGTGAAGTTGGAAAATTTGAGAAGAGCTTAAGCTTCAGGTTGCTATCATAACCGCACCTGCGGTTGGTCAGCCGCAGGTGCGAGACCGCAGAAGCAGTAGCTCCCTCGCAGATGCGGCCAAGGCAGGCCCAGTCAAAATCGCAGAAGCGGCTCGTTAGCCGCAGAAGCGGCTTCAAGAATGCAGAACCGGTCCCAGCTCACTTGGCCAACTACGCAGATGCGGCCTTTCTCTCGCAAAAGCGGGAGCGCAGATGCGGTCCACTGACCGCAGATGCGAAAATCACTGAAGCAGCGAGCTTCATTTAATATGGGCTCTAAGTCATTTTGGCCAATTTTCACTCACCCATTGGGCAATTTTGGGAGCTTTTGAGGGAGGATTTCCACATAGCATCTTGAGGTAAGTTCATCCTCCTTATTTCCAAGTTTAATACTTGAGTTTTGGGTAGATTAACACACCAAGATTAGGAGAAATCAAGAGGTTAGAGCAAAACCTAGGGTTTTGATGAAACTTAGATTTTACCACGAAATTTGTTATTGAATGGAATAGAAATCATATATTATTGATCCTTAGGTTATAGAGAACAACTTCCTTCGAGAAATTCCGGAATTCGGGCACGTGGGTCTGGGGTCGAATTTTAGGAAACTTGTGTTAAGGGTTGGGGAATTACTTTAGTAATTAAAATGCGTTCTCTTGAGCTTGTATTGACTAGTTCTTACTTCGTTTAATTAGTTTCGGATCGTGCGCCTCTAAATTGAGGGTTTGAGCACGTTCTTGATATTGGAAGTACACTTTGGAGCGATGTGAGTCTCCTATCTAACCTTGTAAGAGGGAATTGTCCCCATTGGTGTAATAATTGAATAATTTATCACTAAATGCGGTGGACTACGTACGTACTAGGAGACGAGAGTCCATGCGTAGCTACTACTATGCTTAAGTCCGGGTAGTTTAAGACCCAAAATCATGCCTTATGTGATATTCCTGTGACTCTATGATTAATTTGAGGATCTCTTTAATCATGTTGAATGTGGTAGATGACTCTAATAAGGAGAACATCTTTTCTTGGCCTTCAAAAGAGAAACTTGATATTTTCGTGAGTAGTTGCTCTCCTGTTATATATTCTTGTCTGTTTGTTGTTGTGTATAAATACATTTGACCGCGTCGCATGGATGATTCACGAGTGGGGTAATAGATGCATCTATGGTTCGCGCCGTTCGACCCTCCGGCAGTGCACACTTTATTTTTATGTTGGATCGGGCCGTACGGCCTCGGTACTACTTGCGTATGCTTATTGATTGGTATATTGCAGTGGTCGGAACTTTGTTATTTGCACTGAAATGTAAACTGTTAACTTTGATATCATCTAGTAAAGGACCAGTTGCCTCATGTTGTATATTGTTAATCATTGTGTCATCCATGCTTTGTATATCACTTACTATATTATTTGACCCTAGTAAGTGTCATGTCGACCTCTCGTCTCTACTTCTTCGAGATTAGACAGGATACTTACTGGGTACATAATATTTATGTACTCATACTATACTTTTGTACTTAATTGTACAGGATCTGAGGCAGGTACATCTGGTTACCACGCTGGTGCATACCCTTGATCCGGCCGAGATTTCACGGTGAGCTGCTCCCTTCCTGTGCCGTTCAGCAGCCCGATGGAGTTTTTTCTTTACTTTTGGCTGTCTACTCTATTTCAGACTGTAGGATTGTATTATTCTTTTGTATATTCTACTAGTTGCCCACGCACTTGCGACACCAGGTCTTGGCACACACATTAGTAGATATTTCTTTTGGGAACTGTATAATTATTTTGGTACAACATTGATTATCACTTGTTTTTAATTTCAAGTTTAGAAATTGTGGTACTTATTTTGGTAAAGTAAAATGAACACTTATTGATTTTTTCGCGTTGGCTTGCCTGACAATGGTGTTGGGCGCTATCACGACCTATAATGGAAATTTGGGTCGTGACAAGAGAATACTTAGGTGAAATTGTAGGAGACTTAGCCGGAAGAATTCCGACAATTGGGGAACTATAACTCTAGACCTCCTTAATTTAGCCTCCAACCCTTAGTATCTTTAGATGCTATTACTATTTTAATTAATTACTTAGTTAGTTAGATAGAAGAATCTTAATATTTATAACTTAGGAATTTATTCAAGCTTGTCTTCTTAGTGATATTGAACAGTTATAGCGAAACCTTAGTTCTCTGTGGGATTCGACTCCGGACTCTTAGACTGGATAATATTTACAGCGACCGCTTATCCTTTTTAGGACTAGAGTTGGGCGTGATGAGTAGCTAAGCTAGGTCCATGGAGGTGATGAGATGTAAAACCTCTAAGAGGTCGTTTGGTATATGGGTAAAGATAATAAATTTCGGTATAAAGTTTGTGATGAACTTTATCCCATGTTGGATTGGGGTATTAGCTAATATCGTGATAATTTTTACACTAAAATGGTGTGATTTAATATCCCATATATAAGGTGGGATAACTAATCCCATGGAATATCCCACCATTGTACCAAACAACCCCTAAAAAAAAATCAAACGAGTGATTTTCGCTTTTTGCTTTGCACTTGGGAAGAAGTTTCATCAAATAAGTATTCAAAAGGATAAATATTTGTGCTTTCAGTCTCAAATAAGTTTTCTTTTTAATTAGCCAGATACTTAATTAATTAACAAAAATAATTACATGGGTGGCGTCACATTGGAGCTGTCCAGTTGGACAATATTAGTTATATTACAAACTAGAGTTTTTCTGACAAAAGTAGTTTTGAGGATATATGCTCAGAGTGCATCATTGACAAACACCGGAGGAATTTCTAAAATTTTAGTGTTGTTGAACAATCTTTTTTTGCTCCTTCTTTATCCGGTAGGTCTGCCACCCAATTTTGTTCTCTAAAACTATGACTGATTGCTGGGTTCCCCAACTGAGTCATCAATCACCTGCATTCAGAAAGTACCTAACAAATAAGTTACAATGTAACATAAGTCTATAGCGACAAATCATCACATGATTTAAATTTATAACAAGTTAAAACATGATAAAAATCTCTAATACCACATTACAACATGACAAAATTAACTCTTACAAATTTTATAAAGATGTCTCCTCCACTTAGTGAAATAAAAATATAAGCACATTTTTCTTAATTCTTGAAAACTACTCCCCCACCAAATATGCGAAAAACTTATTTACCTTATCACTTAATTACATTTATATATCTATAATTTATCAATTATGTACAAATTTATATTTATACTATATTAAAAGCACGAAAACCCTGAGCGAAATGTTGTTCGTCTTTTTTACCCTTTAAGATTAGATTTCACATTAGACAAAATAATAATTTAATTATTTTGCTAATATTTAGGAATTCTAAATCAACTTAATTTTGTGCATTATTTCCCTAATATTTAGGAGTTCCAAATCAACTAAATTTTATATACTAAATATTCCTTGTTTGAACTTCTATGTGACGAGGCCTAACGTACTAAATTTTATATACTAAATGTTCCTTGTATGCTATAAGCATGAAAATAACTAAACAAAACATTTCCTTTTTCTAGAAAAAGAAAATTTACGGCTTAGAATAGGTAGTGGATTATTGTTCGCCAATGAAAGTATCATTTTTATGTCCTAATTTTAGTATAAAAATATTCAAAGTACTTTCAAATAATCTTTTCTCTCTATATTTATTTTTAGCAAGGTAAGAAAAAAGAGCTCAAACAATTAATATTTTTTTAATTACAATTAGTGCAAAAAAAGTTTAAGCAAATTTGTAATTATAGATAATATTTTAGAACATTATTTTATGTATGTTTCATTATGACTAAGCATGAAAACTAATCAAAATTAACGGTATAACACTAGAGAATAAATGAATTTTAGTGGATTTTATTTTCTAATTTCTCATGTTATTCAATGAGAATACACGTTATACCTACTTTTGAAAGTCTAATTACAATTAAATTCTAGCTTTCTAGATATTGCCTTTGTATAATCTTTGAAAAGTACACTGATCAATAATAAGATAAATTCCTAAAAAGATATTTAATAATATAAAAGATCTATCAACTCATAAATCTAAAAGTGCAATATTAGATTAATTTTTAAAAACTCTAAATGAGCTAATAAATGAAGAACTTGAATGAATAAAAAATGATGTTAAAAATAAATAATAAGTTTTTGAATTACTAATTATCGAAAGAATTCAATTTAATTATTTTTTTAATTCATCATATACGTAAATTAGTTTTGAGGTTAACAAAAATCTTAGAATACATAAATTTATATCCATGAAAAAAATGAACCAAATTAGTTAAAATTATAATTATGAATCAAATTAGTAAAAATACAAACTTAAAATAATAAGGATGAAATAACGAAAGACAAAATATATTCTAAATAAGTTGTCATAAATTATTATTATTATTATTATTATTATTATTATTATTATTATTATTATTATTATTATTATTATTATTATT
>NW_017682816.1:0-2022 GCF_001879085.1 Nicotiana attenuata | reverse complement strand
GGGGGGGGGGGGGGGGGGAGGGGGTTAATTAAAATCACGGATAGTTTAAAAACATAACCAATAATACATGTCAAGTTTAGGGAGGTTTTAAGGTATTTTGTCTTTTAAGTAAATTGAACAAACAACCTTTGAGGATTCATAAAGTTTTAGCAGGATGGATAGTGCATCAGTAATCTCTGATACAGACCCATATTTGAACTCAACAAAATAGGGACGAGGATTGTTAATATATGAAAAGTGACACTGTACAGCCGCCGCAAAAATAAGAGTTACAAAAATGTATAAAATTTGTATTTTTTTAAATATATATTCTGTTCATTATATACAAAAATTATATAAATTTTATATACTTTTTCGGTTAACAGAAGTAAATAGTTTCTAGCGCGGGCTAAAAATGATAATACCCCTTAATATATCACAATAATAAGCATATGGAGTTTGATAGGAACCATCGGTGAATTCGAGGAAACTGAGAATGTCATCGACATAGTAATAAGCATGTGGATGCAGCTCACTACTACTAGACCCAGATGACAAGTCGGCCATAGCAGTGGAATTGAAACAACAATTTGATTAAAAATATAAAAAATGGTTCCAAGCTTTGAATTCGAAAATTGGTCTAGCGAAAGTTATAATTTGTTCGGATTGGGTATTGTTACAAATGATTGACTAATTCTTTGGAATTTAGATTTCAATTTTGAGGGAATTTGGTGAATATTCAAGTTAGTTTTGGTTGAAATTTTATATTGAAGCCGGGCCGAAACAGTAGAGTTCAACAACCAAAAAAATGGTGAAAATAGCACGGGCTAGCCAGTTTCAGAGTGTAATTAAAAAATAGCCAGCGTTTGCAAAGTCATTGAAAAATAGCCACTATTTTACTGCAACACAAAAAGTTCCAGCATAATATACTGGAGAAGTGGAGATTGGTACACCTGTGTATGAACTTCCAGCATATTATGCTGGAACTCCAACACACGGAAAATTCCAGCATAATATACTGGAGATTGGAGCACCTATGTATGAACTTCGAGCATATTATGCTGGAACAGTATATTATGCTGGAATATTTTCTGAATTTTGAATAGTATTTCCGTTCAGATTTATCTTTACATGAAAAATAGCTAAATTTCGATTACTTTTAAAACTATCACTATTTTTTAATTAACACTTATAAATCTTTCTTTTTTCCCAAACTTATAAATCTGACTATTTTTGAATTTCAACCCAAAAAATGGTGCAGCCCACATCTAGACAATCTTATTTCAGCCCAAAAAAATCAGCGGGTCGTTCTAATAAGCCTTGTTCTTCTATAAATAACACTCTACTAGCTTCTTTTCATCATTTATTTCTCTTTTTTTCCTTTTCTTTTTTTCTTTTTTTCTTCTTCTTCTTTGGAGACACTTTCACCGTCCGGTTACCGGAAACTCTATCATCGTCCGATCTCGATCAAGTGGTTAAGAAAATGCTGAATCAGAGGTTAAAGCAAGAACAGCAAGCAGCCTTGATGCAACAAGCTCTGCTTCAACAACAGTCCCTTTATCACCCTGGCCTCTTAGCTGCTCCTCAGGTTCCTTTCTGGTTTTTAAATTTTTCCACGTTTTCGTTTATTTCAGTGTATCTTCGTTAATTTGTTCATATTTCGTTATCATTACGTTGATCGTTCTAGACCTCTAGGTTTTATTACCGTCAAATTAATGGGATTTCAGGTCTAGTGATTTTAGGTATTTTAGGGGTCAAGGTCATTGTATAGTATATTTTGTCGAACAAACTTGAAGCGGACCTTTTTGTTTCCTTAATATTATGTTGTTGTTTTGACCTGATAGAAACTTAGGGTTCGGATGTATGTTGTACTATTGGCTGCTTTAAGATTTTTTTCTTCCATTTTCGTTTTTCTTAATTGCTTCAAGCCTAAGAACTTCAAATTCCAACAGATCAAAACCTACCCGAACCTCGTCCGAATGACCTGAAATTTTGCACACACATCCCAATGACATGACGGAACTATTGTAACTTCCGGAATTC
>NW_017682815.1:8658-9266 GCF_001879085.1 Nicotiana attenuata | reverse complement strand
ATTGGAAAATGAACTGACATGAAGAAGTTGAAGCATAAGAGTCCTTTCAGTTTGTTGTATAATCTGCTTGTGTTACTTACTGTAGTCCTTTGTTTAAGCTAAGTTTATAGTTGGTTTGTAACTTTTATTAGAAATGATTCATATGTTAGCTTTTAGTTCATCATCTCCCTAATCCCCTCAAGTGTCAAGTGTTCAAGTTCACTGAAGAGTTATGTAGTTATTAATTCTGGTAGTATAGCTTAACTTGCAATCTATATTAGCTGAAGGTAGTACTTGATTCGAGAATTATCTGGTTCTATCACTGATTCAGTGTGTGCGAGCTGGATATTTCCCTAATAGTTTGGCCAAGTTGTGATAATTGAACTTTTGTTGTTCATAAAGCTTAAGTTGTAGTGGTAGTGACTCCTTTCAAGTGCTTTCATAATTTTCCATCATGCTTTAAATGTTAGTTTAGATTTCAGATTTGGAATATTGTATAATCCTAAGATGCTTTGTAGAATTAATATGTATGTTCATGCTACTGCTAGTGCAACAGATGCTTAAAAGGGCCAGTAGTTAACTCCTGGTCCATGTTTCAACATTAGTCTTTTCCATGTATTTTAGTTTTG
>NW_017682815.1:0-6734 GCF_001879085.1 Nicotiana attenuata | reverse complement strand
GTCAGAGAAGGTGGCTCGAATTACTTAAAGATTATGATGTTGATATCCTCTATCATCCAGGAAAAGCAAATGTTGTAGCCGATGCTCTCAGTCGACGTTCTATGGGCAGCTTAGCTCATGTTGAGGCAGACAAGCGAACTATGATGAAGGAAGTCCACCGCTTAGCAAGTCTAGGAGTTCGACTTTTGGACTCCGAAGATGGTGGCGTTGTTCTCCAGAACAGGGCTGAATCCTCCTTAGTAGCGGAAGTGAAGGAAAAACAGTTCAGTGATCCCTACTTATTGCAGCTGACGAAGGGAATTCACAAACATAAGACTATGGCTTTTGAACAAGGGGGAGATGATGGTACTTTGAGATACAGAGGCAGACTATGTGTTCCAAACGTAGATGGGCTCAGAGAACGGATTATGTCAGAAGCCCACAATTCCAGGTATTCTATTCACCCAGGTTCCACAAAGATGTATCATGATCTTAAGGAGGTTTATTGGTGGAAAGATACGAAAAAGAATATAGCAGATTTCGTGGCTAAGTGTCCAAATTGCCAGAAGGTGAAAGTCGAACACCAGAGACCTGGCGGTTTAACTCAGAATATAGAAATTCCCATTTGGAAATGGGAGATGATAAACATGGACTTCATAACCGGTCTACCTCACTCGTTCTGGAAGCATGATTTGATTTGGGTGATTGTAGACCGACTTACCAAGTCAGCTCACTTCTTGCCAGTAAAGGCTACAGATTCGGCCGAGGATTATACCAAGTTGTATATCAAAGAAATTGTCCGATTGCATGGGACTCCCTTGTCCATTATCTCAGATCGTGGTGCTCAGTTCACAACAAACTTTTGGAAATCCTTTCAGAAGGGATTGGGCACAAGGGTGAACCTCAACACTGCTTTTCATCCTCAGACAGATGGACAGGCGGAACGCACCATTCAGACTTTGGAGGATATGTTGAGGGCGTGTGTTATTGATTTTAAAGGTAGTTGGGACGATCATCTACCTCTCATTGAGTTTGCTTACAATAACAACTATCACTCTAGTATCAAGATGGCACCGTACGAAGCTCTGTACGGGCGAAGGTGTAGATCACCAATTGGTTGGTTCGAAGTCGAAGAAGCGGAGTTGTTAGGACCCGATTTGGTCTATCAGGATATGGAGAAAGTAAACTTAATACAAAGGCATTTGAAGACGGCTCAAAGTCGCCAAAAGTCCTATTCGGACGTGCGGCATAGAGACTTAGAGTTCCAAGTTGATGATTGGGTGTTTTTGAAAGTATCGCCCATGAAAGGCATTATGAGATTTGGGAAGAAGGGGAAACTTAGTCCCCGCTATATTGGTCCATATAGAATCCTGCGAAGGATCGGACAGGTGGCTTATGAGTTAGAATTGCCACAAGAACTAGCTGCCGTACACCCAGTGTTCCATGTGTCCATGTTGAAGAAATTCATGGGAGACCCATCACTTGTGGTTCCTACAGAGGTTATAGGGGTTAAAGACAGCCTATCTTATGAAGAAATTCCAGTAGCTATTCTTGATCGTCAAATTTGCAAGCTCGGAACTAAGGAAATTGCTTCAGTAAAAGTGCTTTGGAGGAATCAAAAGATTGAAGAGGCTACATGGGAAGCCGAGGAGGACATGAAGTCCAGATATCCCCATCTCTTTGAAGGGCAAAAGGAAAATGTGGAAGGTAATTGACCTTTCCATTCAGTTCTTATATTATAATCTCCATGTTCTTCAGTATTTAGTGATCACATGCTCATTCAGTTGGATACACATGTATTCATGATATTTCCATATTCGCATATCACCATCACACCCGTTTAATGTCCATAGATAGTCGTAGTTGCAAGGACCATCATTCGAGGACGAATGATCCCAAGAGGGAGATAATGTAACACCCCATAAATTCGGCTTAGGTGTGAATGTGGTAAATGAGTGGTAAGGTTATATTTTGAACATGTGAAGTCCCAACGGGATGATTGTGGGTAAAATAGTTGTTTCAAAAATCAAGATGGAAAGAGAGGTGCATAAGATTTGACAAAAATCGACTAAGTTGCAGAAGGTCTATCTTCCATCAAGCTTTAGTGAAAATATGTAAGGAATTGGGAAAAACTCAAAGCATGAAAGTTGTAGGCCTTTGAAATAGATTTCCAACGATATATTATGGAGCCATAACGGATCTCTGTGCAAAATGTTATGTGCGAACAGTACGCGTATGCGCGCCCGGTAGCGCGAATACTAGCGCGAACAAGCCTCCAGGTGCGCGATCGCGCTAGTAGGAGGCAGTGTTACTGCCGTTTAGCGCGAACACTAGCGCGAACAAGACTCCAGGTGTGCGAACGCGCTAGTGGGGGGTCGTTTTAAAGCTATATTTCGTCCCCCACAGCCTCAAAACATAAAAACTTGCTCTAGAAAGGGGAACTCTCAAAAACCTAACTCCTTAAGGGTCCTTCCACCACCCAAGGTAAGTTCTAATGGTGATTCTAAGTTAATTTCACTTTCCTAACATCTTATTAACATGGGTAAACCCTCCATATCATTAGATATTCGATTGGGACATCATTGTTGAGAGAAGGAAGCCTAGAACTCGAAAATCAAGGGTTTGAACTTCGAAAAGGTAATGTCTTCACCCTCAAATTGACTCTAGCATTGGTTTAATGATTTTAAACCCTAGTTCATGAGATATGAGTTGATGGGTTTGATAGAAAAGCATGAACGATTATAGGTTTGGGGTGTTGAGTGTTTATTATTGGTTAAGGGTGTTGTTTACCTTATGGGTGATAAAGAATAATATGGATTATAACCATTTGGGACTTTAGAATCTATCTAGGATCAAGAGAATGGGTTGTTGGGTGTAGAGACACCATTAATAAGGACTATGAAGCTTTATTTTCACCAAGTGTTTGATAAAATGCTTAAGTGACGAAAACATGAGCATTATAGCTAATATGGAATCCCTTTGACTTGTATTGCTATAGATTAAAGTTGAAAGGGTTAAGAAACGTTGTATTACGCTCAAGAGCCGGACGTTAAGGTATGTAAGGCTAGCTCTTTACGTTTGGGAATGTCTATGATTCTCCCTACGTCCCATTCATTATGATCATGACCAGTTTCCTCAGAAAGGAACTATGCCTTAGTTCCCTGAACAGTAGTAGGACTTCTATTCTCTAGATGGCATAGTCTCATAATCATTCGATATTCTATGAGTTTCAGTTATGACAAATCAACTTATTATGAATACTCATCTCAGTATAATCCTATTCACTATTCTAGTATCATGTAACCCAGTATGGCTCATTATTTCAGTATCATGTGTTGTAATATGATTCTCAGTTCCTGATTTTATATTCGTGAATGTTGAACACCTGTATTTGGGCCTGAGGCCGCAATTTATGCTTTATGCATCTTTGGGCCTGAGGCCGCAGCTATGTATACGTATACTTGGGCCCGAGGCCGCAATTGTGCACATATATATATATATATATATATTTGGGCCTGAGGCCGCAGTTTAATATTCAGTTAAACAGGTTGTTCATCATTCAGAAGAGGGAGTATTCACATCCTTACTTCCTTGTTCAGTTATCAGTTTAGCAGCTAGCAGTTCAGTTTTAGTTTCAGTATTTATAGTTCTTTTGTTCCGCTATTATACATACCAGTACAGTTCAAATGTACTAACGCCCCTTTTGCCCGGGGCCTGTATCTCGCGATGCAGGTAACGATTTTCAGGTCGAAGGTTCAGCTTGCTAGGACATCTCGTATCAGCTATTGGTGAGCCCCAGTCTTTCGGGGCCTTATCTCTCTTTTGTTTTAGTCATTATAGTATTTCAGTTAATTAGGTATACCGGGGACCTTGTCCTGGTAAATAGTTGGCATTTTCAATATTCTTTAGAGGCTTCGTAGACTATAACCCAGTCAGTCAGATATTAGCAGGCTTTCATGTGTTAGCCTTGTCGGCTACTTGTTTATACTTGCAGACCTTTCAGTATTTTTCTGCATCTATGATATTTCAGTCAGACTTTTTAGCAGACTATCATGATTTACATTTACCTCTACTCATAGTTATACCACATGTTGATCTAGCTATACAGTTGGTTCGCTCGGTCGCATGCAGTTAGGCACCGAGTGCCGTGTTACGCCCAGGCCATAGTTCGGGGCGTGACAAAGCTTGGTATCAGAGCCCTAAGTTCAAGAGTCCTAGGGAGTCTATGAAGCCGTGTCCAGTGGGGTATCTTTTATGTGTGTGTGCGCGCCACACATGTAAATAGTTGACCACCAAGACATCTAGGATTGTTCCATTTCTTTCATACTCTAGATCGTGCAGTTAGAGCTATGCTTTCAGGAATCTTTCTAACCCATTTGAATTGCGTATTTCAGAAAAATGCCTGCAAAAAGAAAGTACGCCAGGAGGGCCTCAGCTACTAGCCAGGGGGCTACAGCTAATGCTGCTCAGGAGGAGGACACTCCGACCTAGGGGGTTGCACCGGGTTCAGTGCCCAGTGCTTCAGACATGGATGTCAGGGGAGCTATCCAGTTGCTCACTCAGATTGTTGCTACCTAGGCTCAAAGGCAGGGGACCAATGGTGTTCATGAGACGGGTAGTTCCAGGTCTAGGGAATTCCTCAACATGAAACCTCCCGTCTTCACAGGCTCCAAAAAGGATGAGGATCCGTAGAACTTCATTGATGAGGTTCAGAAGATATTTCGAGTGATGCATGCTTTAGACACTGAGGCAGCAGATCTTGTTGCGTACCAGCTGAAGGATGTTGCCAACACTTGGTATGAAACATGGGAAGAGTCCCGAGGGGAGGATGCGGATCCTGCGACTTGGAATGAGTTTGCAGATGCGTTCCTCGAGCACTTTCTACCCATTGAGGTTTTGGAAGCTAAGGCTTTGGAGTTTGAGAGACTCAGACAGAATGATATGAGTGTGAATGAGTACTACCTCAAGTTTGTCTCCCTGGCCAAGTATGATCCGGAAATGGTACGTGATATGAGGGCCAGAGTTAGGCGGTTTGTGTTGGGGCTTTCAGATGATTTGTTTGCTGATGCTAATATAGCTGCTCAGAATAATGACATGACCATCACTAAGATGGTTGCCTTTGTTCAAGGGAACGAAGACAGGTTGCAGGAAGAAGAGCGGCTACGGAGAGAGAATGAGAGGGAATTCAGCAAGTGAGCTAAGTCTGCAGGAAATTTCAGCCATGGGGGATCTCAAGCAGGAGGCAATTGCCAGTTCTTCAGGAAATCAAAATCAGGACCCGCTCCATCTTCAGCTAGTGCACCGGTTCAGAGGTCAAAGTTTAACAAGAAAAAAACAGAATTTCAGAACAGCAGACTCACAGTCACAGGCTACTGTGGGCTAGAGAGCCCTGGTCACCCTATTTGAAACACGTGTGGTAAGAGGCACCCAGGGTTATGTCGTTTGGGTACAAATGGTTGCTTTGGGTGCGGTCAGCAGGGCCACTTCTTGAGGGATTGTCCATCGGCAAAGCAGAACAATGGAGGCAATGTAGCTCATTCCACTAATTCAGCAGCCATCATAACTCTCAGGCTCAGCAAGGGCGCGACGCAACAAAGTCTAATAATGCAGGCGGTGGACGAAACCGCTTGTATGCACTGGCAGACCGTCAGGATACAGAGGCTCGTGGAGATGTTGTCACAGGTATGCTAATAATATTCACTTTTGATGTCTATGCTCTTATAGATCCGGGATCCACCCTATCTTATGTAACCCCATGTATTGCAAAGAAATTTGGGGTAGAACTAGAAAAGTTGTGTGAACCCTTTGAAGTGTCCACTCCAGTTGGAGAATCAGTTATAGCAAGGTGTATCTATAGGGGATGTCCAGTTAAAGTGCGTCATCGTCTTACTGTAGCAGACTTAGTAGAACTGGAGATGTTAGACTTCGATGTGATCATGGGCATGGATTGGTTAGAGTCATGTTATGCCAAAGTGGGTTGTAGAACCAAAATAGCAAGTTTTGAATTTCCCGGTGAACCAGTCTTAGAATGGAAGGGTGATGCAGTAACACCTAGGGGTAGGTTTATTTCCTACCTTAAAGCCAGAAAGATGATCTCCAAGGGATATATCTATCACCTGGTTCGAGTTAAGGATGCAGATGCTCGGATCCCCACTCTCCAGTCAGTACCTATTGTGAATGAGTTTCCAGAAGTGTTTCCCGAAGATCTCCCTGGAATCCCTCCCGATAGAGAGATTGACTTTGGAATTGATGTACTTCCAGGCACTAAGTCGATATCTATTCCGCCTTACAGAATGGCTCCAGCAGAGTTGAAAGAGCTAAAAGTCCAGTTGAAAGTTCTTCTAGATAAGGTATTTATAAGGCCAAGTGTCTCACCTTGGGGCGCACCGGTCTTGTTTGTCCGAAAGAAGGATGGGTCTTTGCGTATGTGCATTGACTATCGTCAGTTGAATAAAGTCACCATCAAGAAAAAGTACCCTCTTCCCAGAATAGATGATTTATTTGATCAACTTCAGGGTGCCCAGTGTTATTCCAAGATTGACCTCAGATCGGGATACCATCAGTTGAAGGTTAAGGAAGTTGATATTCCAAAAATAGCTTTTAGGACTCGATATAGGCATTTCAAATTTTTGGTAATGTCATTTGGTTTAACGAATGCACCAGCAACTTTCATGGACCTGATGAATAGGGTCTTCAAGCCTTATCTTGATTTGTTTGTTATCGTGTTTATTGATGACATCTTGATTTATTCCCGT
>NW_017682814.1:0-9266 GCF_001879085.1 Nicotiana attenuata | reverse complement strand
CATTTCTTTCGGTCCGACCACTAATACGTACGGCGATTAGTAGTAGGTAAGGGTTAGGGGTACGACCGGTTTCCTTCTTCATGCTGGTCCGCCACCACAATTCCGAATGCTTGGTAAACTATGTGTTCACTGCCTTCCCTCGCTTCTAGGCATGGGACAGATGGGTCCCGACAAATTGACTGTTCATCCTCTCCATGAACCACGATCTCCTGATCCTCGTGTTCAAATTTCACCATTTGGTGGAGGGTGGAGGGTACCGCTCCCGCAACATGGATCCAGGGCCTTTCCAGAAGAAAATTGTAAGATGTATCCATGTCCAACACCTGGAAAGTCACCTCGAAATCCACCAGGCCTATAGTTAATATCAGATCAATTTCTCCGATGGTATCCCTTTTAACGCCATCAAAGGCTCTCACACAAACGTTATTGGGACGAATCCTTCCAGTCTCGATTTCCATTCTTTGCAGTGTGGAGAGTGGGCAGATGTCAACACCCGAGCCTCCATCCACCATGAATCGCTTGACATAGTAACCTTCACACTTGACAGTCAGATGTAAGGCTTTGTTGTGAGCTGGTCCCTCTAGAGGCAAGTCATTTCTACTAAAGGAGATTTGATTGACGGCGAAGAATCTTTCTGCCATTCTTTCAAGCTGTTCGACTGAAGTTTCAACTGGCACATACGCCTCATTTAGAGTTTTCATTAAGATCTTTTGATGTTCGGAGGATTTCGTCACCAATGACAGCAACGACATTTGTTCAGGATATTTTCTCAATTGATCTACTACCTCATAATCAGGCATCTTCATTTTCTGGAAGAAAGCCTCTGCTTCCTCAGTACTCACAGGCTTCTTGGATGGAAAGCGCTTTCGTGTGGCATTGTTTACCTCCTGTACATTTGAATATTTCTCAACAGAGGTATTTCTTGGAAGCTCTCCCGATATTTCTTTTCCTTTGTACGTACCACTGTCTGCTGGTAATTCCATGGCACCGCAGAAGGGTCTGTCATTGGCTTCTGTGGTACGCGTCCAATAACCACTGGCTCATTCAGCCGAGGCGGTTTAATTGTCCCTCGTACCACATAAGCTCCTTTTGGTACATACATTTGTGTTCCCTTTTTAACTTCAAATTTCTTTGGAGCGCTCACACAACCAGTGGCTTTTCTTGGCGGCCCCGCGGAACATAGAGAATTCCATTTTTAGGAGGCACCGTCTCTGCTTTTGTTTCAGCCTTCTTCTCAGGTTCAGTCTTGATGATCTTATTCTTCTTTTCCCCTTTCTCTTACTTCGGGGCTACCTTGGGTTTCCTTTCTGCATCGGCGGTAGCAATTATAGCTTTCAAGGCTGGATTGAACTCCCTGTCTTCATTAATCATCCCGATTACCGACCCGTTGTTGTGAGTGGGCAATGGATTATTGGTCACATTTGGGACTTCCTCGTCCCTCAGTACTATCTTCCCCTGTTCTATCAAATCTTCCACGGCTTTTTTCAACGTCCAATAGTGGTCTGTACCATGCCCCTCAGCTCCTGAGTGATAAGCACATCGGACGCCCCGCTGATAGGATGGTGATTCCGGGTTTTGCCTGTTTGGAGGTATGGGTGGCAGCAAATTCATTTGAACAAGCTTCGGGAACAGACTGGAGTAGGGTTCACCGATTGGTGTAAAGTTTGGTCTTCTGGGTGGTTCCCGAGGACGGAATTTATTTTGCGGAGGTCGAGGATTATAGTGATTTTGGTGAGGAGGTTGATTTCTTGGAAACGGGGGTTGATTTCTGTTGGCCTGTGGCTGCGGTCGGGCAAAGGGTTGAGCTTTCATGACCGCATAAGGTGGGGGAGCATAAGCCATATCAGGATGAGGGTAGTAATGTTGAGGGGTTCTTTCAGAAAACACAGGTCTAGGAGCCCGGTATCTTCTTCCCCCTGATGCTGCCATAACCGTTTCCTCTTTCTTTTTACCTTTGGCCATTCCTCCAGACCCGCCTTGGATGGCTTTGGAGGTTGCTCTGATGGCTGATTGACTCAAAATCCTGCCCGTTTTCAAACCATTTTCTACCATTTCCCCGATCTTAATCGCCTCTGCAAAAGGTTTGCCCATGACTGACATCATATTCTGAAAGTAATCTGCTTCCTGGGCATGGAGGAAAACAGTGACCATTTCTACTTCATCCATGGGCGGTTTCACCCTCGATGCCTGTTCGCGCCACTTAATTACATACTCCCGAAAACTTTCTGAGGGTTTCTTCTTCAAATTTGCCAAGGAGTTCCTGTCCGGTGCGATGTCGATGTTGTATTGAAACTGCCTTACAAAATCTCTGGCAAGATCGTCCCAAATGTGCCATCGGGAGACGTCTTGATCCATGTACCATTCTGAGGCAATGCCTACTATGCTTTCTCCAAAGTATGCCATCAACAACTCTTCTTTTCCGCCGGCCCCGCGCAACTGATTACAATACTTTTTCAAGTGAGTAATGGGATCGCCATGCCCATCATACTTTTCGAACTTTGGCTTTTTAAATCCCATCAGCAGGTGCACGTGAGGGAACATGCATAGATCTGTATAAGAAACACTTTTTTGCCCACTCAAACCTTGCATATTCTTTAAACTCTGCTCAAGGCTTCTCATTCTTTTCGCCATCTCATCTTGTTCAGGAGCTTTGGGAGTTTGATCTTGTCATGGCGTAAGCTCAAATGGTGGTGGCTGAGAGTAATTATATGTGGGATATTGAGGAGGATCCACTGGAAAGACAGAGTTTTAGAAGGTGAAAGCTGAGGGATCAAAGGCGGGCTTTGGCAGTGAAGGTTGTGTTGTAGCAGAGCATGGTGGAGCAGTGAAGATGTTAGGAGCTGCTCCTGCTGGGAACACCTGGGGGCGGACCTCAGAAGGTTTTCCGACGAAGTGAGCGGTCATGGTAGGTTGTCCCAACGGAGTATGAGGGTGGCTGATGGGGATATTGGAGGTACCCCCAGATCTAGGGAATAGTTCAGGAAATCCAGGGATGGCGCTTGGAGGCTCCCTTCCATTGGTCCAGGCGTCCCACATCTCCATGAGTCGGAGACGTAGTATCCGGTTCTCTTCTGCTGTGAGAGACTCAGATGCCGGGATCCCCGAGATGGGGCTGTCCTCAGAGATGGGAACTGCGGGCAAAGTCATTTCTGTAGACATTTTCACACTTCCTTTCGATCTGGTAAAGTATTGATGCGATGCCAGCTTACCACAACCAACCACCGTTTCTAAAAGCTAGGCTGGAAATTTGACAGCAACCACGGTTAGTTTGAGACAAGTAACAGATAGGTAATCGCACACACCTATACAGTTAAACGGATGTCTACATGTTTGCACCGGTTGCATGCGTCATCCCGGCTTTTCTTTTTCTATTTTCGCTTCCTTTGATTTCTACTCTTTGTTTTTCTTGCTTTTCTTTCTCTTTCTATTTTTCTCTCATTTTTCTTTTCCCTCTGTTTTTCATTTTCTGCTTTTCCCTTTTCTTTTGCCATGGTTTTTCTCTCGATTCCTTATTTTCTCTTTCTGTGTTTCTTTCTCTCTTGTTTTTCTTTTATTTCCTTCCCTCGTATTTTTCTTCTTTTTTTTTTCTTTTTTTTTCTTAGGGTTACGGTCAAATCCTATGGAGATTGCCTACGTATCATGACCCCGCATGAATCAGACCAAGCGTAGTTCTTGAAAATAAGGTAAATAAGCTAACTCTTTTTTTTTGGAATTTTGAAAGAAATGCTTTAAAAGAAAAAGGGAAATATATTTTTTTTTTTTTATTTTGATTTTTTGAAAACAACACTTCTAAAGATTTCTTTTCTTTTTATTGGAACTTTGGGAATTTTTAGAAGTAAAAAAAAATATTTTTGTTTGAATTTTCATTTATTTTCTCTTTTTCTATCACGAAAGAAAAATATATTTTATACTTTTTTTTTGGATTTTGAAAGTTGCCTCTTAATTTTCGGAAGAGGGACGTTTACGAAAAATATTTTCGTTTTTTGAGCAAAAATATTTTCGGACTCAATTTTTCAAAATATGTATTTTTTTTATTTTTTTATTTATGAAAGAAAGACATCTCAGGAGTATTTTAATGATTTATTTTGACCTAAAAGGAAAAGTGGCTATTTTTTCAAAATTTTTATTTAAGCAAACAATGACTCGGTTTTGCAGATACGGCCTTTCAGCACTTCGGAAAAGAAGATTTTAAGGTTGTGCCCGCAAACCATTTAAAATGACTCAGGGTGGCTGTTCTTGCAAAAACAGCCTTCTGGCGTCCTTTTAGGGACATTCGGCTTATTTTAAAACAAGAATGGCATCACCCGACTTATTTTAAATTAAAATTTTTGTATTTTTGGCTATTTTTGCAAAAGGGTGGTTGGACCCGTATCTCACATCCGGTGAGAATCAAACCAGCATAGTTCGGGCAGATTGGGAATTGAGTAAACTAACTCTTTTTTTTTTCTTTTTATAAAACTCAGACCATGGAGCTTTAAGGCAAAAGAAAAATATTTTTGATTTTATGATTTTTTTTTCTTTTGGAATTTTCTAAAAAATGCTTTAAATGAAGAAAGGGAATTTTTTTTTTGGATTTTTGATTCTGATTTTGTTTTGTTTTTGAATGAAAGACTTCTAAAAATTCTTTTGCGTTTGATTTGAACTTTGGGAATTTCAAAAGTAAAAAGAAAATTGTTTTCTCTTTTTCTAAGGAAGAAAGAAAATATTTTTGGATTTTGGATGTAACCTCTTAATTTTCGAAAGAGGAACCTTTTTTAAGAAAATTGTTTTGAATTTCTGAGCTTTTATTTATTTACAAAAGTACTTCTAAAGAAAAGCAAAAAATATTTTTGGACTTCAATTTTTCAAAATGTTTATTGACATTTACAAAAGAAAGACTTCTAAAGAAGAAAAGAGTAATTTTGGATTTTTGTCAAAACAAAATACTTCAAAATGAAGGAAACCCGTGTTTTTGGATTTTGATTTTTATTAATTTTTCTTTTTTTTTTGTATGAAAGATATTAGAAAGAAGGAAACCATTTTTGAGTTTAAAATTTTTTTTTTTTTAACTTTCTAAGGAAGGATTTCTAAAGAAAGAACTGAAAGAAAATATTTTTGGGTTTTTTTTTAAAACTGGGGTCGGAACCGATGAGGTTTGCCTACGTATCTCACATCCGGTGAGAATTAGACCCGCGTAGTTCGGTCAGATTTGCCGAAATCAAATGTATATTTCTGAAACAACAATCTTTTCATTTTTCAAATATTTTTTTTTTTTCAAAAATTCGGCAGCATTTCGGTACTATTTGGGCATTGATTTTTCAAAACACATGGTTACCCTCACTTAGTCCCAACACTGCTATTTTTCTCAATTTTCTCTCATTATATACAAGCCGGTCAACATGCAAAGCCGAGCGAATAAATGCGCAAGTAGCACGTAAGATGCATTAGGATTGTCTTTTTCATTTCAGGTCACCTGTCCTAGACGGACTCAAGAGGACCCAACCCCTGTGTTGAGTCCTCTAAGTCAAATGCACATGATGCAAACAAACGTCCTACTAGGGATCCGGCATGAGGTTTTGTTCTTCTAGGTTTAAACCCTAGGTTTATTGGTCTAGACCTGGCTTACCCGAGCGGACAACTCGAGCCGAGGGGGAGGCAGCGTACTGGGGATACAGAAGCTCCGCCGGCTTAGCAACTTATCCAAACTTCGTTCTAAATAGGAAAAGACTCTAAACAGAAGAGAAGCTACACGAAGTGCACCCTTCTCCATGACGTAGAAGACTCAGAGAGGGGAAGGGATTCGTAACAGTTTATATATACAATTCAACAAATATCAAAGCGGAAACATTTAGCACATATAGCATGGAACATGTAGAAAAGTGAGATAAAGCCAAATATAACAATTATACTAAGCTCGAATTCTTGAACCTTGAATCAAAATTCTGGGTTCGTATCCCCAGCAGAGTCGCCAGAGCTGTCACACCTCCTTTTTCACACACCTACCCCGAAGGATAATGTATAAGGGAGTTTTTCCATTTAAAGTGACATTATTCGAAATGGGATTATTTATTTAGAGTCGCCACTTGGGATATGTTTGGCTCTTGGTGTCCCAAGTCACCGGTTTAACTTGAATCCCAAATCGAGAAAAATTTTCGACTTCCCAATTGGAGTCTGCGAACCAGAAATTCTAAGTAAGGAATTCTGTTGACCCGAGGGAAGGTGTTAGGCACCCTCGGATCCCGTGGTTCTAGCTCGGTCGCTTAAACTATTATACATGGCTAAAAATCTGATTTTTGTACATGTTATCCTATAGTGCAATTTTAAAATTGTTTACCGCTTTTAATTAATTTTAGGAAATTGAACGTCGTTTAAAAGATGTTTTCGGATCACGTCACATGAAATGCACTCGGATCCTCGACACATTTTATTCAACGTTTTGGGATTTGGATTTGGGTCACATGAAATGCACACCCGAATTTAGGAAAGTAAAATTATTAAAGAACGCGCCTAAAGTGACTAACGTGTTATTAACTTTGCGGGAGGCCATGAAAATTCGCTAAATGGCACACCCCGAGTTCTAAATATTTTTTAATGAAGTAATTGAGGAGGGCCACACGATTTGTGATTTTATTTGGCGCGGCACACTTCGTTTAATTTTAAAGGCCAACCTAAAGGAGCTACGATTTTCTATTAAGTGTTGTCTCTAAAGGGCCTAATTAATTAGCATTCAAGGAATTCGGGCCGCAAACTCAAGCCCACACTTGAACAAGAGGGGAGCCTCTTAATTCAAATATGCTACCTAGCTTGAGAAGCCCAGATCGATATTATGTCAAACTATGAATTAAGGCCTCTAAACCAACTCCAAAATAATTAATTTCAATAGAGTTTGGATGAGGGTCCATCAGATCGCGGAACTGTTCAGGGACCCAAATTGAGAGTGAACTGGACGCGAGGAGTCTGTATTCAGCTATGAAGCTGACTGTAATTATTTGGGCTTTACGTTTGAGCCCAGTGTGACCAGGGGCGTAGAGTCCAGTTATAACTCGTTCAAATCCCATGGTTCAAATTAAACAAGCAAGCAAATTCAATTCAATAAGCATTGTTAATTTCAGATTCGATTCCAGTTAGACACACAGCTTAACACGTGAATTTTTAGTTTCTTGTCCTGACTTCTATACTGTAGTCATATGTGACGACCCGACCCGTCGTCTCATGTATTACAGCCCCGTTTTCCCCATTTATTGCTTCTTCATGTTTCATTATCAGCAACGAGTGAGTTATAGTTGAATTGAATTGGTTTGGATAGGAAATGAGACACTTAGTCTCTTTAAGGAAGGCTTAAGTTGGAAAGGTCAACCGGACGTTGAATTATGAGTTAGAAGACTCAGATGTGATTTCCGGTGATTCGGTTAGCTTCGGGGGATGATTTGTGACTTGGGAGTGCGATCGGAATTGATGTTAGAGGCCCGGTGTAGAATTACGCTTGAATTGGCGAGGTTAGTATTTTGGCGAATTCTGGTGGATGGGTGAGAATTTGATCCGGGGGTCGAAATGGAATTCCGAGAGTTGCTGTAGCTTCGTTAAGTGATTTTGGATATGTGTGAAAATTTTCAGGTCATTCGGACATCGTTTGGTCGGGTTTTTGATCGAAAGTGCATTTCGGAAATTCTTGAAGAACTTAGGCTTGAATCCGATGTGAATTGATGATTTTAGTGTTTTTAGGTGTGTTTTGATGATTGGAGCAAGTTCGTATGATGTTTTAAGACATGTTGGTGCTTTTGGTTGAGGTCCCGGGGGCCTCGGGGTGATTTCGGATGGCTATCGGGATCAAATTCAAGTTGAGGAAATGGCAGATTTTGCTGGTATCTGGTATGTTCGCTTCTGTGGAAATGGACCGCATAAGCGTAATCTTGGTCGCAAAAGCAGTCTGGAGTGGAGTTGGGCAGTTCCGCAGAAGCGGAACACTTTTCGCTTAAGCGAGTCCGCAGAAGCGGACAGGCGGTCGCAGAAGCGAGTTTGGCCAGGAGGTGAGCTTCCGCAGAAGCGGAAATTTGTGTCGCAGAAGTGGCCCTCGAGTTTTAATGAAATTCCGCATAAGCGGATAAAAACCGCAGAAGCGGTTGCGCGGAAGCGGGCATGGGGACCGCAGAAGCGGAAACCCCTGAAGCCAGTAGGAGTTTTATATTCATTTTGTTCCGCGAGGGTTATGTTATTTCCACCATTTTTAAGCGAGCTTGGGAGCTATTGGACGGAATTGAAGGGGGATTTCGACTAGGTGTGATTGGAGGTAAGTCCCTTGGCCTAAATATATGGAACTTTGATAGATTTAACATGGAAATTGGTTGAAATTCTTCAAAAAGGGGTAAAGCTAGGGCTTGAGTTTTTGATATTTTAAATTGGGATTTGATAGGTCATTTGAGCTCGGATTTGGGAGTTCTTGGTATGTATGAACTTGTGGCGAGACGAGGAATCCGGTAATGTGAGTTTTGTAATTTTTCGAGAAGTGGGCCCAGGGCTCGGGTTTCGCTAGTTTCGAGATTTCTGCTATTTCTCGATTGTTTTGATTGAGTATTGTTCCCTTAGCATATTGTGATGTATTCGCTCTGATTTTGGTTAGATTCGACGCGCGCGGAGGCCGGTTTGAGGGGCAAAGGCGTCGCGATCTAGGGATTTTGCCGGTTCGAGGTGAGTAATACTTGTAAATGATATCTCGAGGGATTGAAACCCCGGGTTTGCACATCATAGTGCTGTATTATGGTGACATGCACGCCAGGTATGAGCGTGGGGTAGAGCACCGTTGGGGATTGTGACTTAGTCCGTTCCGGTTGTTGGTTTTATTGCGTAATTGACTGAAACTACTTGTTATCATCATTATTTGGTTTGATTGCTATATTTGGGCTTCGTGCCAATTGTTTGAATCCTTCAGGGATTGATATCACTGTTTTTGCATTACTTTGCATATTATTTTATCACAGTCCAAGGTTTAAAATACTGTTTCGCAAACTCAGTTATCTTTCTCAGATTTGAAAACCTAAATGATATTTTACTGACGTTTTGAGTTGAGACTGTTATATTACTATTGCCCAAGGGGCTTATGTGCATTTCTGGACTGAGGATGGATCGGGCTGCGCGCCGCAGCGGTGTGATATTGATATTGAGCTTGGGCTATAGGAGCCCCTCCGGAGTCTGAACCCCCACAGTGAGCGCGGGTACCCAAATGGATCGGGTTGCGCGCCGCACGGTCATATGCATTGCATTGCATTCATGCATTGGTTCCTGTTTGTAAT
>NW_017682813.1:6306-9269 GCF_001879085.1 Nicotiana attenuata | reverse complement strand
AAACATTCGTTCGTCCTCGAACGAGCATAGAGACATACCTGAAGTCCTCAAGTCACTAAGTGTGCACTTCCAACATATACCCGCGGGTGATCCCACGTCACCCCAATCCACTTAAGCATGACGACACCATCTCAACTGAACTTTAGCCTTCCTAGCAATACCACTAAGCTTACAAGCCAGAATTCTTACCTTCCATCCATTTCCAAAAGACCCGATCCTACATTCATATCCGGTATCAATCTCAACCAGCTACTTCAATACCAGCCAACACACACAGGGTACAACCACATAACATGCCACATCACAAATAGGCCCACAATAACAATTTTGATAGCACTACTTGCCTGAGATCAAATCCGTACCGGCCATAAGCCTCACATTCAACAGGAACTCTTTTCAAACCTCCACAACACTGGCGATGATACAATAACCACGAAAATCGCATAACAAAACACCCGAATAATCAAATCTCAGCCAACACCAACGGGTACACACCCAACAAGCTAAAACTCAAGAAGCATAGAACGGAAATGACTGAATATGAGAAAGGAAACACATAAGGGAACTAACAAGCAAATCAAACTAGCACAAATTCTTCTAAAACACAAATCGACAAAAACATCTAACAAGAAAGAATGAAAGCATATAAAAGACTCACAAGGATCTTATACTGATATAACTCTCACCGCAGTACACAGCCCGATCTCAATATATCAAAACACCTGAAATCACGAGGGTCCGCCCTCAACACTGAATCACAAGTAGGGCACACATCAACCCATCTAGAGACTCTCACTAGTTCAATTCCGTCCACAAATTACAACACATGCTGGCTCCCACACCAGTAGAGCATAGAAATCACAGCTCGTAACCAAGAATACTTAGAGACCACATCAAACCTACCGGAACAGACAACATGAATTTACGGCTAGCCTCATAACTCTCGACAACAGCTAGAAACGGACGATAGACACGGCTATCACTCATAGAACCTCCCAACAGAATAATCACGTAACAGAGTACAAATCATGAAACGCTCCTATAAATGGAACAACAAACAAGGAGACTCGCTCCAATAAGCAGAACTGTGATGAACTACAGATAGTGCCCCTCTATAACAAACTGTATTCGTACCTGAGTGACATTAGCTGGCGCACCGGCCTCAAACCTACTATATGAAACCCATCAACGAGCCGGGCCTCCCCCTATTGGGCGCTCTCTACCGGCCTGAATACCTCGCTGTGACACATCGGTACGAAGTCTGGGACAATCTCTCACCATGTGGCTAGAATCTCCACACTCAAAGCACCCTCTCTGTTGACGAGGCGGTGGGAATTGTGCGATACGGGTACTCCGAGACCCATGAACACCTGAGTCACCATGCAAAGCCTGAAGCGTGAACTGAACTGGCTGACCCGCAAAACCTCTACCATGACGCACCCTGCCTCCAAAATAAGGACCAGTATATCTCCTCGGTCTACGAGGACTCCTCGCCTCCTCAAACTCTCTCTCCTGATCTCGTCTACTCTCTCTCTCATGACCCTACCAGCCCTCTCTCTCTCTCTAGCATGCATACCCTCTATCCTCCTAGCAATGTTCACCACCTACTGATACGGAATATCCATCTCCAACTCACGGGCCATGTTGGACCTGATGCTAGGAATAAGCCCCTCAATGAACCGGCGAACCTTCTCGCGAACAGTAGAAACCAAGGCTGAGGCATGTCTAGCCAAACTGGTGTAACGGATAGCATACTCCGAGATGGTCATAGCACCCTGACGCAAATGCTCAAACTCCGTGCGCCATGCATCCCTGAGGCTCTGAAGAACAAACTCTCTCAGAAACATATCTGAAAACTGGGTCCAAGTCAGTGAAGCTGCCTCGTCTGGGCTGTCTAACTCATAGGTGCGCCACCAATCATAGGCGGCTCCTCGAAGCTGGAAAGTAGTGAAAGAAACCCCGCTCGATCCAGAGATACCCATAGTACGGAGAATACGGTAACACTCATCAAGAAACCCCAAGGCATCGTCTGATGCTAATCCACTGAACACCGGAGGATCATACTTCTTGAACCTCTCTAGTCTCATCTGCTCCTGCTCGGAAGCCGCTGCCGTGCCCTCGGGCTGAACTGGTGTCGCAGGCGGCGCAGGAATAATCTCTGGTACCTGCTCAACATGTGCTCGCTGCTTAGGAGTGCGGGCGGCGGGAGTCTATGCTCCTCCCCCGGCCTGGGATGTGGCTGCAGCAAGGGGAAGCAATCCTGCCTGAGCCAAAGTGGTGTACATACTCATGAACTGTGCCAAAGTCTCCTGAAGGGTTGGACTAGTAGTAGCAGTAAGCGTGTCAGGTGCCATGGATTCCGGTGACAGGCGGTTGAAAAGGGGTAGGAGGAGGCTAGGGTTCCGTAGAGCTTGAGAGAGTTTGGGATTCAGAGGCGGCTGAGAAGTGGGGAATGAGGGATTAGGGTAGGTCATTTGGGGTTAAAATGGTAAGGGGGAATTATGGCCGTTGATCTGTACGATCAACGGCCTAGATCTAAAGGGGTAGGTGGGAACCGGGTAGGGTCATTTCAATTGGGTTATGGGTTGGGTCGGATTAAAAAATGGGTCGGTCCGGTTGGGGTTGAGATTGGGTCAATTAAGGGTTAAAATTGAAATGTAAAAGGGGCTGTAATTGAAATGAAATGAGGCTAAATGTTAAATAGCCAGTTTTACCCTTTTTTATTTATAAAAAATAGTAAAATGATTTTAAAAACAAATTAAAAGCACTTAACCAATTAGTAATATATAACTGTTAATTAAAAAATACTGGAACCAAATTTATAATTATAGAAATGCTATTAATCCTAAAATAGGCTAAGATTGCAATTGTATGTATTTTCACTTTTAAAAATACCAAATAAAATTGTAAAATACACAAAAATACACCTTAACTATATTTGGTGTAAGTATAGTGAAATGTAA
>NW_017682813.1:0-2081 GCF_001879085.1 Nicotiana attenuata | reverse complement strand
TTCCAATAGAGAATACCGGGCTTCGTACGGGGTGAACTTCTTGCTGAGATAATAGATGGCCTGTTCTTTTCTCCCCGTTTCATCATGCTGCCCCAGAACACAACCAAATGCTCCATCTAGCACCGCAAGGTAGAGTAACAGGGGTTTACCTGGCTCGGGCAGAACCAAAACTGGCGGTGTTGACAGGTACTCCTTAATTCCGTCGAAGGCTTTTTGGCAGTCGTCAGTCTATTTGCTAGCGGCGTCCTTCTTTAGCATCTTGAAGATTGGCTCACAGATGACAGTAGATTGTGCTATGAACCGGCTGATGTAGTTAAGTCTCCCCAAGAAGCTCATTACCTCCTTTTTGCTCTTCGGCGGTGGCAATTCTTGAATAGCTTTGACCTTTGATGGATCCAATTCTATCCCTCGGCGACTCACAATGAACCCAAGTAGTTTTCCGGCAGGAACCCCAAACGCACACTTTGCGAGATTCAGCTTTAGGTTGTACCTTCTCAGTCTATTGAAGAATTTCCTCAAATCTTCCATGTGATCAGCGACTTTCTTGGATTTGATGATGACGTCGTCTACATATACTTCGATCTCCTTGTGTATCATGTCATGAAAAATGGTGGTCATGGCCCTCATGTAGGTGGCCCCTGCATTTTTTAACCCAAACGACATCATTTTGTAGCAATACATCCCCCACGGCGTAATGAAAGTTGTTTTCTCAGCATCCTCTTCATCCATCCATATCTGATGGTATCCAGCAAAACAATCAACAAATGACTGCAACTCGTGCTTGGCGCAGTTGTCAGTCAAGATATGTATATTCGGTAAGGGGAAGTCGTCTTTTGGACTAGCCCGGTTGAGATCCCGGTAGTCGACACAGACTCTGACCTTCCCGTCCTTCTTTGATACCGGCACAATATTGGCTAACCATGTCGGATACTCCACTACCCTGAGAACCTTAGCTTTAACCTGCTTAGTGACTTCTTCCTTGATTTTCAAACTCATATCTGGCTTGAACTTTCTAAGCTTCTGTTTTACTGGCGGACAGGACGGATCAGTCGGTAATTTGTGAGCCACAATGGATGTGCTTAGACCAGTCATGTCGTCATATGTCCATGCGAATATGTCCTCATATTCCCTTAGAAATTCCGTATACTCTTCCTTTTCTGATAGTGACAAATGAACACTGATTCGCGTTTCTTTGATGTTTTCTGCATCTCCCAGATTAACGATCTCAGTCTCGTCCAGGTTGGACTTAGGTCTATTCTAAAAATTCTCAACTTCTTTAACAATTTCTTCCGGTATATCCTCTTCCTCNTTACCTACAAATGATACCTCTCATCAGGAAAACGTCTTTCAGAGGCTCGTATTCTCCATCCACAGGGGTTTCTTAGCGAGGTGATCTGCTAAGGCCTGTCCTTTGATTGCTTTCTGAGTCACGTAGACAATGTCGAACTCACTCAGCAGGATCTGCCACTTGGCTAGCTTGCCAGTGGGCATGGGCTTCTGAAAGATGACTTTTAATGGGTCCATTCTTGATATGAGATACGTGGTGTAAGCACAGAAATAGTGCCTCAACTTCTGGGCTACCCAAGTCAGAGCACAATAGGTGCGTTCCAATAGAGAATACCGGGCTTCGTACGGGGTGAACTTCTTGCTGAGATAATAGATGGCCTGTTCTTTTCTCCCCGTTTCATCATGCTGCCCCAGAACACAACCAAATGCTCCATCTAGCACCGCAAGGTAGAGTAACAGGGGTTTACCTGGCTCGGGCAGAACCAAAACTGGCGGTGTTGACAGGTACTCCTTAATTCCGTCGAAGGCTTTTTGGCAGTCGTCAGTCTATTTGCTAGCGGCGTCCTTCTTTAGCATCTTGAAGATTGGCTCACAGATGACAGTAGATTGTGCTATGAACCGGCTGATGTAGTTAAGTCTCCCCAAGAAGCTCATTACCTCCTTTTTGCTCTTCGGCGGTGGCAATTCTTGAATAGCTTTGACCTTTGATGGATCCAATTCTATCCCTCGGCGACTCACAATGAACCCAAGTAGTTTTCCGGCAGGAACCCCAAACGCACACTTTGCGAGATTCA
>NW_017682812.1:0-9272 GCF_001879085.1 Nicotiana attenuata | reverse complement strand
GTAATCCCTGGCTGATGCGAGCATGTATCCCGATATATCAATTCGATAACGAAGAAGCATCTCAAGTCCATGAAGAAAGACTGTGGCTGGGGGGACAAGGTCGTGGTATAGATTCCCGACCATGAGGAGAGCACTACTACTCATGTGGAGGGGTTCTTAAGTGTTTACACTTACCCCTTCACACTGGGTCACCTTGATCCAGTCGTGATTGACTTCTGCAAAAGATATCAAGTCACCCTCGGCCAGATCCACCCCTCTTTCTAAAGTATTGTAATTATGCTCCGCTACTTCTCTAGCAAGGCTGAGGGATTAGAGTTTACCCTCAATCACCTCATCCAATTGTATCGACCTCAGCTTTTCCGAGGGTTGATCAAGCTCCAACGTCGATCGAGCAAAGCCTTCTTTGCTAACAATGACGAGGATAAGAACCGAGGCTGGATGAGTCGGTTCATCTGAGTGAGGACCTCAGACGTCATCCCCGAGGGAAAAATGTCGTTCCTTGAAAAATGGAACCCAATCGTAAGTAAAGTTCTTTTTCCAGTATCTTCTTATATCTTGTTTACGTATTTTGTAATGCCTTTACCTTTTTTGGAGCTATTGCTTGGATGCCCCATGCGATCCTCGACCTCGAATATTGGGTCCAGAAAATGGCTGCGACCTCCTCGTATTACGAGCGCAAATGGCGTGACTTGTCGCGGGGCAAATGAGAGGCCAAACACCACGATTAGTTCTTCTCCCAGTTCTTTGACGCTTTCCCTTTTATTGGAGGTGTTGTCTTACTTATGCCTATTTTACATTTATGCAGGCATTGGAGATGTCTCCGAAATGAGGCCAGCCCTGCCCGGGGAAGAGACCGAGTCCCCAATTCCAAAATCAAGGAAAGATAATAAGAGGAAAAGGGCTTTGAAACCCGAAGACCCCCAGATATGAAGACCCCTGCTCAAAGGCAAAGGAGGAAACTCATTTAAGTGGACATAGGTTCAATCCATCAATTGAATGTCGAAGAAGAGGACGATGGCAAAGAACCGGCATTGGTGACCCGAACAGGAAGCCAATCGAGGCCTTCAAGCCTTCGGAACCAGAAACCCTGCCTCGTGAAGAGGAGGCTCTGAAGAAAAATGCGGGCAAGGCCCCCGAATCACTTGAGATCGAAATTATTCCCCCCTCCCCCCCTCAACAAGTACACCAAAGGGGGAAAATACCGAGACCCCCGAGGCTGAACAGAGCGCCCCGAGCAACTTGCTTGGGGCCATGACAATAGGTCACTCCCCTCCTCTACCATCTTATTCTGAGGAGGCAATAAAGAAAGCTCAAGCTCTGCGAACGCCCGACTCGAGCAGAGTCCTTGGTGAAGAAGATCCTTTCCGGGATTGATTTACCGGGGTCAATGATGCCGCCGACCTCGATGATGCATCTAGCCTCTTTGAAGGCTCATCGTCTCTTCTCTCGGGTAAGCATTAGCTTTTATTGTTGCAATTTTTTCTTCTCCTTCTACGCTAACTAATATCCCTTTTTTTTGTGTAGGCCATTACCAGGTTTAGGGCCGAGCTGAGCCAATGTGAGGCCGAGCTCAAGAGATCCTCGGATGACGGGATGGCCCTGAGGCTCCTTTGCAGCCAAAAGGAGGAGGAGCTCAAGGACCTTCGGGCAAATTTGGCTAAAGCTCGTCAAAATGAGGCTGAGCTAGACAAGCAGGTAACCATCGTTTGCAATAGTATGGTGTAGTTGACCCAACTGTGGAGGCTAACACTTCAGCGTCTCAGCTGCAGCAAAAATTGGATATGATCGGGCAGCTTCGAGGGGAGGTCGACCAAGTTAAGGCCGACTGCAACCAGTGGAAGGAAAACACGGATTGACTTGCTGCAGAGAAAGAGGCTGCTCTGGCCAACCTAGCCTCGGCTGAGACCCAGCTCCGGGGAGTCAAAGTAAAAAATCTAGCCCAGGCCAAGAAGTTCGATGAGCTCCAGGCTAAACTTTCTGCAACCGAGGCTGAGGTTGCTTAAGCCAGGGCCGAGGTCGAGAAGACGAAGGCCACGACTGACAAGATCGTTGCTGTTTATCTAAAGAATGCCGAGGCTACTCAAATAGAACTAAGGGAAGCCTCCAACCGAGAGAAACGAATCAGTGATTTGGCCAAGTGCCAATCCTAGAGGGATACCCTCGAAGAGATTAATGCTCGAGGCTTCGACCTCATCGAGGAGATAGCCTAAGCAAAAGTGCTCGAGGGTGATTCCATGTTTCTTGTCTCCTTCGATGACGATGATGATGATGAAGGCAGCCAGAACAGGTCCGATAATGAATCTTGGTCCGAAGAGGGAGCTGCTCTCGAGGGAGAGACCAGACCTGGGCATAAATAGGATTTTCCTTTCTTCTTGTATTGTCCTTTTTCGTAGGACCTTTCATCGATCCCCTGTATATATCTTTTTCCAAATATATAAAAGAAATTTCCTTGATTGTCTTTTCGATATTTCCTGCCTTGTAAAATTCTTGCAATGATTTCATCCTTTTTGACTGTGTGTTTGAGATTTTTCCTTCGAATTGCCATGGCCGAGTTTGAATAAGTTCGAGCTTTTGAGCATAGACCTTTACAGGCTTGTGCCGGATAATGGTGAGTCCTCGAGCCATGATCAAGCCATTATTTGTTTAGGCTTTGGATAATCGAACCCTTGGGTTCGAATTGAGTGAGGGCGGGGTCTCGAACCCCATTTGTGTCGACCTTTTGGGCTTACTAAATCGGCCCTTAGGCTCTTTAAGTTGGGCCAATTCGGCCTCTAAAACGGCTATAATTTTTCCCTCTTTTCGGCTAAAAGACTTAGTGAAAATTTCTTTATGCCTTAGCATGTGTTTTTTGTACCCGTTGGGTTTTTCGAGGGTTTAATCGATCAGAACCAAAATTTTTCTTAACCCGTTTGTGTTAAGATAATTTAATACCTCTTAAGGCTTTTTCGAAGGCTGATATTATCGAAGCCTTTAAATTATTAGAGGGCTGATTTTATCGAAACCCCCTTTTATTTGCTTTGCCGAGGGTAGCCTTATTTAACCGGTTTATCAAGTATTTGAAGGCCTTTAATTTATGGCAGAAGTCGGACGTCTCCGAGCCACATTATTTTGGCTGTAGCCTTTTTATATGACCGTAGTCTTTAATATGTCTGTAGCCTTTGGGTGTGTCTCTGGACTTGTTTCCCGATATCCTTTCGAACTTGTCCGGAAGGTTAGTCCCCGAGTATGATGGCCTTGGCCTTTGCATCGAGGGATTCCTCTTTGAGGTCTTATAAATTCGAGTTTAGATATTCGAATGCGTTGACTGTCGATGACAGTCCTCGAGTATTCGAGGTGCATTTGCATTTTTGTCACGCCCCGAACCTGCGTCTGGACGTAACACGGCACTCGGTGCCTGACTACATGTGAACGAGCGAACCAACTGGCTGGCTGAATCAACATATGATATCATAACATACTAAATGCGAAAGATAAACTAACACATGCTGATATACTAAAAGTCTGAATGATAAAAATCAAAGTGTGGAAACACTAATACAAGTCTGAGTCATGTCTGTAGCCTATATTGCTTAACACAAAAAGCTTGTGACTCTGTCTAATTGATGCTCTAGTCTATGAAGCCTCAAATAAAGTACTGAAAACACTGAATGTCTGAACATACTGAAGACTGTAAGATAATGATAATGCCCCGAATGAACTGGGGATCACCAAATAGCTGATACGAGAATCCTAGCGTTTTGAATCGTCAACCTGTAAATCATTACCTGCATCGTGAGATGCAAGCCCCGGGAAAAAGGGACGTCAGTACATTTGAATTGCACTGGTATGTAAAGCAACTGAAAGAAAGAATTATAAATGCTGAAACTGAAACTAAGCTGATAACTGAAAATTGATAATTGATAACTGAAATGATAATTATTGAAACTGAAACTGAAATGATAACTGATAACTGAACTGATGATTGGTAACTGAAATGATAACTGATAACTGAAATGATAACTAATAATTGAATTGAACAAAGGAAGTAAGGATATGAATACTCCCTCTTCTGAATGATAAACAACCTGTTTATCTGAATAAGCTACGGCCTCGGGCCAATATATATGTGCACAAGCTACGGCCTCAGGCCCAAGTATGCGTATACATAACTACGGCCTCAGGCCCAAAAATGCATAAAGCATAAACTACGGCCTCAGGCCCAAACATGCATAAAGCATATAAACTACCTCAGGCCCAAATACACGTGTTCAACATTCAGGAACTGAGAATCATACTGAAATACATGCTACTGAAAGACTGAATCATGTTGAGTTACACGATACTCGAATGCTAAATAGAGCTATACTGAGACATGTATTCATAAACTGATGATGAAAACTGAAACTTCAACTATTTATGACATGCTGAGTAATCTAGACTTAGACTCATGGGCATCAAACCCAAGCCTATATTGATTATTCACTGATTTCACAACGTTTACAATGAAAGTCATGAATGAGTTACGAAGCTAGAGAATAGAATTTCTACGAATATTAATGGAACTAAGACATAATTACTTTCTGAGGAAACTAATAATAGTCATAATGAATGGGACGTAGGGAGAATCATAGACATTCCCAAACGTAAAGAGAGTTAGCCTCACATACCTCAATTTCGCCCCTTAGTGCTACTACAATGATCCACAATACTAAGAACCTTCAATCTACAATAGCAATATCCAATGGAATCAATATAAGTAACAAATTCCATAACTTAAGCCATTTAGGCATATTATCAAACACCTTGTAGGCATAAATCTCTACATCTCATCACCATATAATTAGTTCATCCAACTACCACCATTCATCAACAATTTATCCCACCATCATGATTAACCAATTTATAACTTCCAACATCACATATATGACCATCCATCCACACCCAACCAACAAAATTCTATCAACTAATCATCTTTCAATCTCTACAATAGTTATGTAATTAAATAGGGAACTTATAGCTTCCAATCACCACACCAAGAGTTCCAATACTTATTCATACTCATATTCCCTTAATAAATTCATACATGTAAGTCTAAGGGTGTAGGATTACCCTTTTGGAAGAAATCTTGCAAAACCCTCCTTTGAGTTCTTGAAGAAATATCTTGAAGATCTAAATATTTTATGTGTAGATTTCATCAATATTAGTGTAGAAATTAAGGAATTTCACACCAAGATAATGGGAATTTCTTACCTTGAAGATGGGAGGGGTTGGAGGTCTTGAGAGAGTGGAGGAAAATCCTAAAAGTCGTCCAAAAGAAATGGGGGAAGATGGACCCCGAAATTGTTTTTATAGGCCCAAATTTCGGATGCGGCCTCGGATGCTTCGCATCCCCACTTCACTCCCCTCAGGAGCTCGGATGCTAACCCGAATCCTGACCCGGATGCTATGGCAGCACTTCATTGCTCTCCCTTCTTTTCGGACGCGGCCTCGGATGCTTCGCGTCCACACACTCCTCCGCCAGCCTTTGGTAATTTGATCATAAATTCTTGTAGGAATGTCTAAATGACGAACGGTTTGAAAATTTAGAAACTAGACTCGAAGATCTTTCATTTGATAGGTTGTGCATCACATAAAAACTTATATATCTGTATGTATGATCATCCAAAGTGTGGTCTTGTGCGTACTCATTTAGAATTTTAGTCTATCATGTAATTTTCCAACTTGGCTTAGACTTAGGTCTCTCCTTGGACCCCAAATCACTTATGATATGCCTCCTAAACTTATTATCTAGCTAATTGATAACCATCACATTAATACTCATTTAATGCATCCACAACTGATTCAAATTTATAGGGTGTTACATTATCTCCCCCATGGGATCATTCGTCCTCGAATGATTTTCCTGGTTGTATCTTCGGCTAACTTCGGAACTTAAATGGATCTAGTGGGAACATGAACTTTCATTTACACTTGCATACTAAACTGAATGAATGCACGATTACTGAGCTGATAAGATACTAAACTGAATAGGTACTAGACTGAATGGCTGCTGAATTGACTAAACACTGAAAGACATGGAGATTGTATTCTATGGTCTGAATGAGAAGGTTAGATACCTTCGACATTTCTCCAAAATACCTACCAGCTAACAGAGCATAACACTAGCTCCATAGGGCATAATAATACGCATAATATGATACATATACATGAATACTTGTTTGTTATGGGTACGTGAATTCTGAACTAACATGGATATATGAATACTGAACTGGCACGAATAATCGAGTGTTGAACTAACGTGAACATATGATCACTGAACTCACATCAATATTTGAGTATTAAGCTGGCATGAATATTTGAGTATTGGACTGACATGAGTATCTGAGTACTGAACTAACTTGAATGTTTTAACATGAGATCCGAATACTGGAAACACAAATGTCGTGACATGAGATTTGAATACTGGAAACTTGAATGTTATAACATGACACGTGAAATACTGGTGTACAACCGCCAATTCTGGTGAAAACTCTAACTCGTAAGCTACTTGCCCGATCCTTCATAGGATCCTATATGGCCTGATGTATCTGGGATTGAGCTTTCCTTTCTTCCCGAATCTTATAACACCTTTCATAAGCAAAACTTTTAGAAACACCCAATCATCAACTTGAAACTCTAGGTCTCTATGTTGCACGTTCGAATAGGACTTTTGGCAACTCTGAGCTGTCTACAAATGCTCTTGAATAAACTTGACTTTCTCCATAGACTGATTGTCCAAATCTGGTCCCAGCAACTCCACTCCGCCAACTTCGAACCAACTAATTGGCAATCTACACCTTCGCCCATAAAAATCATGCTTTCAAAATAAGCGAGATAATCCTATTATAAGGTCCATATTTACCATCTCCACTAAAGGATGTGTGTGTTCTAAGATAAACACTTGATTTTCTGCTGCTCGACTTTCACTTGCTGACAATTCAGACACTTGTCCACAGAGTTTGCAACTCTCTTTTCATGTCGTTCCACCACTAAATCTCCTTAAGATCATGATACATCTTTGGGAAACCTAGGTGGATAGAATACCTGGAATTATGGGCTTATAACATCTTCCTCCCTCGCTAAGTCCATCTATGGTTGGAACACACAATCTATCCTGGTACCTCAAAGTACCATCATCTCCCCCTTGTTCAAAAGCCATCATCTTATGCATGTGAATCCCCTATTTCAGCTACAACAAGTAGGGCTCATCAAACTGTTTCTCCTTCACTTCGGCTACTAAGGAGGAACATGTCCTGTTCTAGACAACAACTTCACTATCTTTGGTGTCCGAAAGTCGAACTCCTACCTTGGCTAAGCAGTGAACTTCTTTCAACATAGTTCTCTTGTCTACCTCATTCATGAGCTATACTTCCCACACTTGATTATCTTCTTAAGCACTTCCTAAAAACACTTATAGCATTGTTGTGAGCTAGGTTACTGACCACTACTCGGAATATTAGAGTCTCGTGCAATGGCACTACCCTCGTAATACATAACTGGGCATGATTTTATAGTTTTTCTGCCCCATGATAATTATGTGGGCTTCAAATCTCTAACTGGACTTACTGATTATTTTCACATCTCTCCCTTAAAACAAAGGTTAGGATCTTGTACTTGCGGATCATTCTCTTTTGTTGAGATCTGAACAACTTTTCTTATCTTCTGTAATTTTTTTTTGCACTTTATGACAATGACGACTCATCTATCAACTTACTCCTAAGAAATCTTCCTTACTAGGAAAAACTAAATTACTTACATAAGGGAAAGCTAATGTATTCACAACTATCATACACAATCTTAATGATTTAACTCTGCTTACACTGTCAATCTTGGGGAAATCTCTTTTCGATAATTCTTAAAGGCTATTCCTTTGTAGTTGATCTCCTACTGCTAGCTGATTTTTTCCACTGTCACTGTACTTCGGGTTTAACTTAAACTCTTTGGATTCTAACACATGTTCGATATTTCAAATTGTCATCCACTCACTAGAGTTAACCTGGCTAAGTGAATCAAATCTTACCTCTACTAGCTCTGCTGAAATTGCTAATTCACTATATTTACTCAAAATTTATTTACTATTCTTTTACTAACCAACTACTAGCATCATGTTTTCTTGCTCTGCTTTGAATAACTAAAGTGAAGCATAAGGTTATTCCTAACTTCCCTCACCATCCGACCCTATTCTACGGTCGCACACTATCTTTCTTTTGTACTATGTACATGGATCACACTTGGGGAAATTTTATCTGTATTAAACAAAATTGGAATATCTAATTTCTATACACTTCAAAATCATATCAAACTATAAACGTTTGGGGTAAACACTTAGTCACATACCTAAAGGGAACTGTCATATCCTTTATCTCACAATAATACCTACTTCTTATAGTAACTTACTAAGGTGGTACTTTCTAGTTCTAGTATGAATAAATCTGGACAACTTAAAATCAATCCCTGAAATTCAATATTGGCTGCTGTTGATTCTCATTTCATACATCATGTCTTCTTAGTCATATGTATGAGTCGTATGAAAAATACATCTTTGGTGATATCAAACATTTCTGACTGCTAGGAATTTTGCCCGTAGTCTCTTTTCTGTCCAAAACTATAATGACCAATTCTATGCCAGTTGCGATCAAATTCTTAACCTGCTACACTGTAGGGTCTGACATCTGAATTATCATCATCCAACTTGTAGCTCAATTTCTATGAATTAAAAAATGAAATTGTTCTATGAGGTAAAACACATACGAATACACTACCATACACAAACATGTAATTCAGAGATACCATCATCTCATACATCACTTCCTACACAATCCAGCGAGTCTTGGGTATTAATCCGGACCTAAAACATGTGCTATTTTTCTATAATCACTGTTACTTACATTTTTTTAGCACCCGTAGGCATCACCGTATACTCACAAGTTAGGAGAAGTTGGATACACTAAAAATTGGAGATCTGATAACTGAATAACAAATAACTGGCATACTGAATAACCATAAACCACTAACTGAAAGATTGTATAAGTGGTAACTGAGGTAAACCGATAACCATAAGACATGATAACTGCTTTTGTACTTTCTGATAAGGTTATGCTCTAATCCGTACTACTATCCATTGCATCCCACTTTTAACATCCTCTCAAGTCTCATATTTACGAACCTGTACTCCATAATTAAACCGAATGGGAAATTATCCTCTCTAGGACCTTAGGTTTCTCCTGCGCGTCGCTTGGGCATCCAATACATTT
>NW_017682811.1:5663-9272 GCF_001879085.1 Nicotiana attenuata | reverse complement strand
ATTCTCATGGATCCATCCCAATTCCTTGTTGGGTTAATTTTTGAGTCATAGACACTCTTTCTCAAGAAGAGTCAAGACCCACTAAGCTAGACTTAGTGTTTGCAACCACCAAATCCTAGTTAAAACATAAAATTAACCCAAATATCAAACACCCAACATCATTCAAGCATTAAAGAATCATACCCATTAATTACCCACACTAGGGTTGAGCCACAACCCTAGCTAATGGGTTTAGCTAGCCATAATAGGAACAGAAATTGAAGAAGTAGTAGATAAAATCAACATATTAATTAACTAGAATGTTAATCTATAAGAATCCACGATAAAACAAGATGAAAATGCCCAAAATAGGCTAAAACTTCAGTCTCACGAGTGCTGCTGCTATCTGATATCTAAAACTTAACCTAGAAATAATAAAATATTCTATTTTTACTAGGCTAGAAAAACTGGACAAAAATACCCCTGCGGGGCTGGCGCGGCCGCGTAGGGGTCTTGGCCTTCGATCATTCACTTCTGAAGCTGGGGACGCGGACCGCACAAAGAGGTAGCACGGCCGCGCAGGCTAATGGGCGCGGACCGCACAACAATGAAGCGCGACCGCGTGGACTCCAGCGCTGACCGCGTAGAAAAGAGCGTTGACCGCGCATGGAAACCCTTGAAATGGATGCTCTCTGAATCTCCTAGCACGGCCGCGCAGCAAATCAGTGCGGTCCGCGCTAGGTCCTTTTGTCCCTACTTCAATGATTTTTGACACTTGAGCAGGTTTCACTCCGTCTCGAGCCGATTTTTGACTTTTGTCATCTTGTCGCTCAAACCTGCAATCAAGCGCACTTTGTAAGCATTCTGGGTCTATTCTATGACAATTCATATATAAAGCACAGGCAAGTATGGGCATAAAACGTGTTAAAATCACAGTTATCAACTCCCCCAAACTTAAACCTTTGCTTGTCCTCAAGAAAATAAAAGAAGACCCACCCCTAAAAAGGAAACATCCAAGTAATATCAGCTTATCCTAAGGAAGCCTTATCACGCATCAATTGGGACTAACAATTGCCCTCAATACGAATGCATCATTAACACATTTTTAGTCTTTTAAGAACTATGGATCGAATATGACACGAGAGCATCAAGGGTTGACTCATTTCATCAAGGCGCTTTTCTCACATACCTTGGTCTTTGTGGAACCCAAACTCACACATCCTCAACTCTCCCTAAGCGAACCTCACTTTTTAGAGTAATGACACACAACCCGAGGTTGATGGATTTTTCACTCATTTCTCTCACAAAGAAGGTCATAAGTTCCGCTTTAGGTACCATATGCTTGCCCCTTATGTAAGTATCCACTAATGTAGGCTTCCCTCAACTCAAGATCATATAGGGCTTTTGAGGAGTCATTGTGAAGGCTTTTGGGTGAAGGTAGGACATTCTTTTGTTCATTTAGGTTCAATCTTCCCTTTAGCACTTCTTTTGATTCATTATGGCATACTTTTTCGACTCATTTGAGTATTTCACTTCTTTCAATTCTTTCAAGGGGTTAGAGAGACACATTGTCACTCTTTCTTTTGCAATTCAAACCTTTCTCCTTTTTCTACTTTTACACAACCTTTTTCACTTTGTTTTCTTTGATTCCCCTTTTTCGGTTCTTATTCACTTTTGTATTTCTTTTTGTCTTTTTCTCTTTTTCATTGCCTCCCTTTTCTTTTGCTTTTGTGCCTCTTTACCGCATTGAAGCCTTTCTTGTCTCAACCCCCCAAACTTAGGTATTTGCCATTGCTCAAGGGAAGATTTTGGTGCCAAGAGAGGGTCTCATTGAGAACGGGTATAGGCTTGTAGCTTTGGTTCATGAAAGAAGAAGGTTAAGGCTCAAAAGGGTTGAACTAGGGATCATTTCATTGGTAGGTTATGGAAATTGTTCAAATTTGGAAGTTCGGACCAAGGAGGGCCTATATTTACTTCTCAAGTCAAGTTTCACCTATGATTTCGCCTCAACGAACATTCAGGGCAAGTTCTGGACCATCGGCTTGGAGCTTAGACTCACAATTCAAATTCTCACCACACACACTCAGGGTTTGCTAAAGACATCGAGTTGAGAGCCCACAACGACCTTAGTTCCAATTCAAGCGCACAATGGCCCCACACGACCATATGATGATTGTTTGGTCAACACAAGAGTCTCAAGGCCACAATTTTCACCATCCTAAACACAACATTATGTCTTTGACCATGGGATTAAAGGCAAATGTGTTAGGCCCAAGTGAAGCTTGCCTGAGGTCCTCTTAACTACAAAATATTGGAAATCAAAAGAAGAAAAATCAAAAACGGACTCAAACCCTTAAGAAGGTTGCCACGCCATCTATCATTGGGAAGAGCCACCCGGTTCGCACAACCCACTACCCTTGGAAAGAACCGTGGCATTAAGAAAACCAAGGGCTTATTGAAAACACTAAAACCAAAACAAAAGGCAACGAGCCTCACTACTAGGCTGAAAACAAAAAATTTGAACGAAAATAGAAAAACCGAATGAATATGTACAGTGGGAAGTAGAATATACAACGGGATGAATATATACATAAGAGCCTAAAAGTAGCCAAAGTTAAAAGTTATATACAGGCCAACTATTTAAAAATCAAAGACAATCCAAAACATAGACTAGAAATAAAATAAATATATACAGTCATCCAGTGTATCAGAATCAAAATGGTAGGGCGTGTTGACATGTGATTTTTGACTCTCCCCGAAATTTTACCCATTTTAGCATGTAAATATTTAGTTTAGGCCTAATATCGCCATTTCAACTAATTTTTACTATTTTACTTTATTTTATTACAAGAAAATGAAAAATTACAAAAAAATAGGTTTATTAATATTTTATAGTCATTTTTAATCTTAAAAAAATACAAAAATAGTATCCTATCTTTATTTTTATAATCTTGAAAACACAAAAAAAAATAGTTTTATGTTTTATAGTTTAGTTCAATTAATTAAAATTAGTTTTATATTTTTATATTATAATTGTACATAATTTTAGAAGAAAGAATTAGTTTTAGGTTGGTTTATCCCGTTTTTATAAATCTTATAGTCCATTTTTTTAGTCTTGGACCCAAAATCCCTAGCCCATAGTTCCTAGGCCCATACCCCTAACCTAATCTCTACCCATAATACTACCTATGCCAAAACATACCAGAGGCACAAAAAGAACGCCCAGAGCGAGGAGACAACAAAAGAGGCAGCCTTACAGATCTTTTGCTTCTTCAGCAGAAGAAGAACGACTCTATTCCAAAAAGCTTCAACCACAACCATCATCTTCTACGAGCTGCCTCCTTCAACCACCATTGCACCACCCAAATCAGTCTTGACAACCATTATTTTAGCTCAGAAACTCAACTGAAACAGTTTTAAAAACTCACCAGCAAACCACCCCTTGAATCTCTATTTCTAGTTCGAAACAGGCCAAGAGTAGTCGATGTGAGTCGGAAAGTCAGAGGTTTCGTTAGAGGTTGCATCTGAGGTTCCAGTGCCGCTACGTTTCCGTTTGAACCCCGTCGCTTGAGTTTGTTCGGCGTCGATTTCATCTGTTGTAATTCCATCGGAGACGCTTGACAATAAAGG
>NW_017682811.1:0-3275 GCF_001879085.1 Nicotiana attenuata | reverse complement strand
TTCAAAAATGCTACAACACTTCGGGCTTCATTGTTGGGTAGAGCCATGGCTTCCACCCATTTTGAAACATAGTCCACCGCCACGAGAATGTAAGTATTACCACAGGAGCTCACGAACGGACCCATGAAATCGATGCCCCAAACATCAAAAATATCCACCTCAAGAATTGTATTGAGGGGCATCTCATCCTTCTTGGTAATACCGCCGACTCTTTGACATGCATCACATCTCTTCACCAATTCACTAGCATCCTTGAACAACGTGGGCCAATAGAAGCCACAACTCAAAACTTTTGAGGCTGTCCTCACCCCCCCGTGATGACCACCATAGGGAGAAGAGTGACAAGCCTCCAATATGCTCATTTGTTCACTTTCCGGTACACATCTCCGTATCACTCCATCCGTGCAAATTCTAAACAAATACGGATCATCCCAATAGAAATCCAAACTATCCCGCTTGAGTTTCTTCCTTTGGTTGGAAGAGAGCTCACACGGGACGTTACCAGTCACAATGAAGTTGGCGATGTCCGCGAACCATGGCATTTCACACATAGAAACGGAAAGAAGCTGCTCGTCAGGGAACCTATCATTAATCTCAATACCATCACTTGGTCTCCCATCTTCCTCTAATCGGGACAAATGGTCTGCAACTTGATTCTCTCTTCCCTTTCTATCCACAATTTCTAAATCAAATTCCTGAAGGAGTAGCACCCATCTCATCAATCTTGCTTTCGAATCCTTCTTAGTCATCAAATACCGAAGGGCTGCATGGTCCGTGTGTATGATCACCCTTGACCCCCCATAACGGTAAGGTCTAAATTTCTCCATCGCGAACACAATAGCCAATAGCTCATTTTCTGTCACTGTGTAGTTTCTCTGGGCCTCATTCATAGTCTTGCTAGCATAATACACAGGATGGAAAATTTTGTTGATTCTTTGGCCTAGCACCGCCCCAACCGCTACATCACTCGCATCGCACATAAGTTCAAAAGGCAAATGCCAATTGGGTGCAGTGATTATAGGGGTTGTTGTCAACTTGTGTTTCAGTAGCTCAAAAGACTCCATGCACTTCTCATCAAAAATAAACTTGACATCCTTCTCTAACAACTTGCAAAGCGGGCTCACAATTTTTGAATAATCTCTAATGAATTGCCGGTAGAACCCGGCATGACCAAGAAAACTCCTCACCCCTTTGACAGAAGTAGGGGGAGGGAGTCTTGAGATAACCTTTATTTTTTCCTTATCAACTTCAATTCCTTGCCTTGAGATTTTGTGGCCCAATACAATTCCCTCTTGCACCATAAAGTGACATTTCTCCCAGTTGAGCACAAGGTTGGTTTCTTCACATCTTGCCAAAACCCTATCCAAGTTCACCAAACATTCTTCAAATGGATCTCCCATCACGCTGAAGTCGTCCATGAATACCTCTAAGATATCCTCCACCATGTCGGTGAAGATTGCCATCATACATCTTTGAAAGGTCGCTGAGGCATTACATAGTCCGAATGGCATTCTCGAGAAAGCGAACGTTCCATAAGGACATGTAAAGGTTGTCTTCTCCTGATCTTCTGGGGCAATGAGAATTTGATTATACCCCGAGTAGCCATCTAGAAAACAGTAAAAGGCCCGGCCCGCAAGACGATCAAGCATTTGGTCCAAGAATGGTAGTGGGAAAAGATCTTTTCTTGTCACCTTGTTCAGCTTTCTATAGTCCATACACACTCTCCAACCCGTAACTGTCCGAGTAGGAATCAACTCATTGTTGGCATTGGTCACTACCGTCATTCCACCCTTCATTGGCACACATTGGACCGGAGAGGTCCATGAACTGTTCGAGATCGGGTAAACTACACCGGCGTCAAGCCACTTGATAACCTCTTTCTTTACCACTTCTTGCATCACCTCGTTGAGTCTCTTTTGATGTTCAAGAGATGGCCGTGCTTCCTTCTCCAAGATGATCTTATGCATGCAAAATGCGGGTCTTATTCCCCTGATGTCCGCCAAAGTCCATCCTATTGCCCTTTTTCGCTTTTGGAGCACCTCCACAGTGGCCTCAACCTGCAAGTTAGTAAGGCAAGAAGAAAGAATAACTAGAAGAGTAGAATTAGAGCCGAAGAATTCATACCTGAGGTATGGAGGAAGTGGTTTCAACTCCAACACCGGTGGCTCCTCAATTGATGGCTTGGTTGGCGGAGTTTTGCGATTTTCAAGATCCAAAGATAGTTTCCTAGGCTCATATGAATATGAACCCATTCCATGCAATGCATTCACGCACTCCACTCTACCGGCATCATCATTGGCATCCATGTTAAGAAGCACGGCTTCAAGAGGATCTTCACCATTAATCAAGGCACTTGTGTCATCCACTATCACTGCCATGAAAATGTCCACAAATGAACACACCTCCATGCTATTGGGTTGCCTCATTGACTTGCACACATGAAATACCACCTTCTCATCTCCCACACGGAATGTTAACTCCCCTGCTTCCACATCAACCAATGCCTTCCCCGTAGCTAGGAAAGGTCTTCCAAGAATAATAGGCACTTCGAAATCCACTTCGCAATCCAATATGACAAAGTCGGCCGGCAATATGAATTTTTCCACCCGGACAAGCACATCATCGATTATACCTAAAGGCCTCTTCATCTACCGGTCCGCCATTTGAAGTCTCATTGAGGTTGGCCTAGGTTGCCCAATTCCCAAAGTGTTGAAGACTGAGTACGGCATCAGATTAATGCTAGCCCCCAAGTCACATAGGGCCTTAGCAAAGTCCGCATTTCCGATAGTGCAAGGAATAGTGAAAGCTCCAGGGTCTTCTAGTTTCGGGGCCATAGAATGCACAATCGCACTAACTTGGTGCGTCATTTTTATTGTTTCACACTCCATAGAACGCTTCTTGGTGACTAAATCCTTCATAAATTTTGCGTACCCAGGCATTTGTTCAAGTGCCTCCACTAAAGGAACATTGATTGTGAGGCTCTTCATCATGTCTATGAATTTCTTGAACTGATTGTCGTTCTTTTGTTTTGCTAACCGCTGAGGATATGGTGGAGGTGGTCTAGGCAAGGGTGCCTTGGCCTTGGGCACCGCCGGCTCGGGCATATCAATAATGTGTTCCCTAGACGGGTTCACGGTCTCTTGAGTCTCTACCCCGGCCTCATCATCAATATCAATCCGCACATCATTTGTCACTATTGGTTCAACCACATTGTCAACATTCAAAGGTGCATCATCATCATGCAACTCAAATTTCATCATTCACAACTTGATTCT
>NW_017682810.1:0-9274 GCF_001879085.1 Nicotiana attenuata | reverse complement strand
GTAGAAGGAACATGTTCAAGAAAAACCTGGGACTTAAACAAATTCAGGAGAGAAAAGAGATAGTATAACACATAAGAAAAATAGTAGAGGAAACATGTTTAAAGAGAACTCAAACAAGGTCCAGTAGAAGGCAAACAAAGAACTAAGCAACTTAGTAGAAAATACAGTAGAGGAACACAAGGATATCAGAAAAACATAGCCAAAGAACACATAGGGAAACATAGCAAGATAAACATGTGAGAGCATGGTATAGAAACACAATAGGAAGATGAAACATAGAAAGCACAGAAGAACACGTATAGTAGTAAGAAAGCATAAGAAAGCAGTAGAAACACATGCGTGGTAAAAGGACATAAACAGATAAGCATAGTGAGGACAAATACACATAGAAAAGAAAAGTCGGAGAAGCACTTTGAACTTTCAGAAACCCTAAATCAGAAAGAAGTAAGCTTTGAAAGAAAAAATTGGGGAAAATGTTTAAAAGCTCAAGTAGAGCACAGATATAGAACAGATCTAAGAAAACAATCAGAGAAAACCTCGAATAGCTAGGTTTTCAGAGGAACCCTAAAGTAAGAAAGGCTTGGAAAAGGTCCGATCTTGGTCGGAAAGGTCAGAGATAGGCTCATAGGACCAGGATACGCCGGAGCAAGGCCAGCGATGGCCGTGAAAACTCGAGCAGGCACAGGTCTGGATGAAGGCCTTCGAGGTCTGGCCTTGATTCTTCAAATATCGAGCACACAAGAGTAATGGGGAGTGAGTATAAGGTTACCATGGCAGAGGAGCCATGATTTCCGGTGGGTCTTGAGGTCGGAGATGGTGAGAGAGGCTAGGGTTTCGAGAGAGTTTGAGAGAGGAAAGGAATTCAGAGGCGGCTGATAGAGTGAAATGAGTTAGGGTTAGGGGTTTGGGTGAATTAAAATGGTAAGGGGAAATCGTGGCCGTTGATCAGATTGATCAACGGCCTGGATTAAAAGGGATTTGGGTCGGGTGGTTCTAAATGGGTTAAGGGTTGGGTTAAATGGAATTGGGCTGGTCCAAAATTGGTTTGAAATTGGGTCAATTAGGGGGGTTAATTTGGCTATAATTGAAATGCAAATGAGGCCATATTAAATAGCCAGTTTTTCCCTTTTAATTTATAAAAATAGTAAAAAATAATTTCGAAAACAAATTAAAAGTACTGGATCAGTTAATTAATACAAATATTAATTAAAAAATATTGGAACCAGTTTCATAATTATAAAATGCTGTTAATTTTGAAAACAGGCTAAAATTACAATTGTATGCAATTTGGCTTTTAAAATACCAAATGTAAAAATGTAAAAAAAAATATCCTAGCTACATTTTGGTATAAATATGAGAATAAAATAAGTTATTCACCAAAAAAATAATTTTGGGAATAATTATTGGTTTTTGTACTGCTAAATGGGCAGTAAATTGATTTAAAAAATCCTTTAAAAATTAGGAAAAATACTAAAACACTTGGGCATACTTGTATATGCACACATATGCTATTTCGAAAGTATTTTGCATATAAAAAATATACAGAAAAAATTGGGTATCAACAGCTGCCCCTCTTTACCCGGAAAGGATGAAAGAGTTGTCGGGTAAAGATATGATGGCGAATTTTGACCGAACGAAATGGTTTTGAAGAGATTGACCGTGCTCTGGTTCCTGAGCTGCCTACATATCCCTGGTCTTACAGGAATCAGGTCATATGTAGTTCGGGATCCATTGGCGGACTATTGCCGATGGAGATCTTTCAAGAACGGACGCGATATTTAGGTTGGGATGGATGGATAAGATTAAATAGGGCTGCGGGAACTGGAGCGGGATCGCTCCTGCTGAGACGACCGTTGCTAGCCGGTTTACCTGCAGATAAGCAAAACACGCATATATTGGGCATAAATTTAAACATGATGCAAGTCCCGTTGGACCATGAATGTTGTCTTCGGACGGGTAGGATAACGTCCTCAGACCATGACGTCCTGGGCCATGAAGCGTATAATAGAGGATTCGCAGGCTATGAAATGATGTTCTCGGGCTATGAGAATGGTGCCTCCAAACCATAATGCCTTTGAATAATGATATGCAAAAGATAAAGAAGGGGTCCTCAGGCCATGGCGTGGCGTTCTTGGGCTATGAAAATGGTGCCTCTGAACAATGACGCCTTTGGACAATTTGGCGATCTTTCAGCCCATGAAATGCAGGATTTGGCGATCTTTCAGCCGATGCAAGACTTAAATAAAGTGGCGATATTTCAGCCGGTACAGGATTTAAATAAAGGTTGGCGATCTTTCAGCCATGCAAGATTTAAATAAAGGTTGGCGATCTTTCAGCCATGCAAGATTTAAATAAAGGTTGGCGATCTTTCAGCCATGCAAGATTTAAATAAAGGTTGGCGATCTTTCAGCCATGCAAGATTTAAATAAAGGTTGGCGATCTTTCAGCCATGCAAGATTTAAATAAAAGTGGCGATATTTCAGCCAGCGGATGTAAATAAAAGTGGCGATATTTCAGCCAGCGGATGTAAATAAAAGTGGCGATATTTCAGCCGATGCAGGATTTAAATAAAAATGGCGATATTTCAGCCATGCAGGATTTAAATAAAAGTGGCGATATTTCAGCCGATGCAGGATTTAAATAAAAGTGGCGATATTTCAGCCGATGCAGGATGTAGATGAAGGTGGCGATATTTCAGCCATGCGGATGGAGGTAGAGCTTAACCTCGGAGGGCAGAATGGTAGCCTTATGCAATGTAGAAGAATGCAGATGGAGACAATGCTTAGTCTCGGAAGGCAGAATAGTAGCCTTATGCAATGCAAAAAATGCAGATGGAGACAGAGCTTAGTCTCAGAAGGCAGAAAGGTAGCCTTATGCAATGCAGAGGTAAAAGGTGAATAGTAACGAAAGCTCTTAGCTGATAGATGATAGCTGATAGCTGATAGCTGATTGCGTCGTTGTGGCTGCTGGGATGGCATGTGCGGATAGCGCTTGTAAGTATGTGATAATTCTGAGAGTTATATTCCTGCAAAAGTATGAGTATGTAATCGTATTTTTATGTCTTGGGGTGCCTGCATTCAAAGAAAAATAGTGAGTTTTGTCAAGGGGGAAGGTTAGTTCGTCCTCCCGTGGACTTCGCTTGTCCTATTCGGCTCTTGCTTTCATTGGGGGTAGCATCGCTAAACAAAGCAATTCTGATAGTAACTATGCATGATTTAGTAAAGAATATGATGTAACTACACAATTTTAAAATGATTTTCTTTTAGATGAACCGACGACTGCGACGCGGTTCAAGACATTGCAACCTCACTTTCCGGAATTTTGAGGGTCCTCCTCAAAATTCTGCCCCAGTTTATTGGTCTGGTGCTTCCGATGGCTGCGCGCGATGACCGGCTGAAAATCAACTTCGGAATTTTGAGGGTCCTCCTCAAAATTCTGCCCCAGTTTCCAATATCGGGGAAAATGAAGATTTTATTGAATTGTGACCGAACCCATAAGGCTGCCTACGTATCCCCTCTTAAATGGGAATCAGGTCAGACGTAGTTCAAATTACATCATAAAGAAAATCATAAGTGCTACACATAGTATCGCTTGACTGTATCGGAATTGATCGGCTTTGGCCAAACTTCCCCGTCCATTTTTGCAAGTATGAGGGCTCCTCCTGTGAGAACTCGGTGAACCATGTATAGACCCTGCCAGTTGGGAGAGAATTTTCCTTTGGCTTCATCCTGGTGCGGAAAGATTTTCTTCAATACCAGCTGTCCTGGTGTGAACTGTCTCGACTTGACTCTTTTGTTGAAGGCTCTGGACATCCTGTTCTGATACAATTGACCATGGCAAACTGCATTCATTCTTTTTCCATCTATAAGAGCTAGCTGTTCGTAACGACTCTTCACCCATTCTGCGTCATCAAGTTCTGCTTCTTGTATAATTCTTAAGGAGGGAATCTCTACTTCGGCGGGAATGACTGCCTCTGTACCATAAACCAACATGTAAGGCGTTGCCCCGGTTGATGTGCGAACTGTGGTGCGGTATCCCAATAAGGCGAATGATAACTTCTCATGCCACTGCTTATGCTTTTTTATCATCTTCCTTAGTATCTTCTTGATGTTCTTGTTGGCCACTTCTACGGCTCCATTCATCTGAGGTCTGTAGGCTGTAGAATTCTTGTGTTTGATTTTGAATGTTTCACACATGGCTTTCATCAAGTCACTATTGAGATTGGAACCATTATCAGTGATGATCGACTCTGGGACGCCGAATCGACAAACGATGCGGTCGCGGACAAAATCTGCCACAACCTTCTTGGTTACTGCTTTATATGATGCTCCTTCAACCCATTTGGTGAAGTAATCAATGGCCACTAATATGAACCTGTGCCCGTTTGATGCGGCAGGCTCAACAGGTCCGATGACATCCATTCCCCAAGCGGCGAACGGCCATGGCGAGCTTGTTGCATTAAGCTCATTTGGAGGCACTTTTATCATGTCTGCATGTATCTGACAGCGATGGCATTTTCGGACATACTGGATGCAGTCTGTTTCCATAGTCATCCAAAAATATCCTGCTCGGAGTATTTTCTTTGCTAAGACAAAACCATTCATATGTGGACCGCAGGTCCCTGCATGAACTTCTTCTAATAACCTGGATGCTTCCTTTGCGTCAACACACCTTAGCAATCCCAAATCAAGAGTCCTCCGGTACAGGATTCCTCCGCTGTGGAAGAAATTGTTGGATAATCTTCGCAGAGTGCGCTTCTGAATAGCATTTCCAAGCTCTGGATATTTTCCTTCGGCCAAGAATTTCTTGATGTCGTGAAACCAGGGCTTTCCGTCCGCTTCTTCCTCGACATGAGCACAGTAGGCCGGCTGATCATGAATCTTTACTGGAATAGGGTCTATGAAGTTCTTATCTTGATGCTGAATCATGGATGATAGAGTGGCCAATGCATCGGCAAACTCATTCTGGATCCTGGGAACATGCCGGAACTCTGTCTTTACGAACCTTTTCCTCAACTCTTGTACATGATGCAAATACGGGAGTATCTTGGAGTTCTTGGTCGCCCATTCTTCTTGGACCTAATGTATAAGCAAATCCGAATCTCAAATCACTAGCAACTCTTGGACGTTCATGTCAATGGCCATCTTGAGCCCCAAGATGCAAGCTTCGTACTCGGCCATATTGTTGGTGCATGGGAACCTAAGCTTGGCGTATACCGGATAATGCTGGCCGGTTTCTGATACTAGGACTGCTCCTATGCCAACTCCCTTGAAATTTGCTGCTCCGTCGAAAAACATCCTCCAACCGTCATAGGATTCTGCAATGTCCTCTCCTATGAAGGATACCTCCTCATCAGGAAAATACGTCTTCAGAGGCTTGTATTCTCCATCCACGGGATTTTCGGCAAGATGATCTGCCAGTGCCTGTCCTTTGATTGCCTTTTGAGTCACGTAAACGATGTCAAATTCATTCAACGGGATTTGCCACTTGGCTAGTTTGCCAGTGGGCATGGGCTTCTGAAAGATATATTTCAGCGGATCCATTCTTGATATGAGGTAAGTGGTATAGGCACAGAAATAATGCCTCAACTTTTGAGCTACCCAAGTCAGAGCATAACAGGTGCGTTCTAATAGAGAGTAATGGGCCTCGTATGGAGTGAACTTTTTGTTGAGGTAGTAGATGGCTTGCTCATTTCTCCCTGTTTCGTCGTGTTGCCCCAGAACACAACCGAATGCTCCATCCAATACTGCAAGGTATAGCAACAGCGGTCTGCCCGGTTCGGGCGGAACCAGAACTGGCGGCGTTGATAGGTATTCCTTGATTCTATCGAAGGCTTTCTAACAATCATCGGTCCATTTAGTAGTGGCATCTTTCTTCAACATCTTAAAGATGGGCTCACAAATGACAGTGGATTGAGCTATGAACCGGCTGATGTAGTTGAGTCTCCCCAAGAAACTCATGACCTCTTTCTTATTCTTTGGCGGCGGCAATTCTTGAATGGACTTAACCTTTGATGGATCCAGCTCTATTCCTCGGCGACTTATGATGAACCCAAGCAACTTTCCAGCAGGAACCCCGAATGTGCACTTGGCGGGATTCAGTTTCAGATTGTACCTCCTCAGCCTGTTGAAAAATTTCCTCAAATCTTCCATGTGATCAGTGGCCTTCTTCGACTTGATGATAACATCATCTACGTACACCTCGATCTCCTTGTGTATCATGTCATGGAAAATAGTAGTCATGGCCCTCATGTAGGTGGCCCTGGCATTCTTTAACCCAAACGACATCATCTTGTAACAATACATACCCCATGGTGTGATGAAAGCCTTTTTCTCAGCGTCTTCCTCATCCATCCATATTTGATGATACCCAGCAAAACAATCGACAAATGACTGCAGCTCGTGCTTGGCGCATTTGTCAATAAGAATGTGTATGTTTGGCAAGGGGAAGTCGTCTTTCGGACTGGCCCGGTTGAGGTCTCAGTAGTCGACACAGACTCTGAACTTCCCGTCCTTCTTCGGCACCGGCACAATGTTGGCTAACCATATTGGATACTCTACTACCCTGAGGACCTTGGCTTTGACCTGTTGGGTGACTTCTTCCTTGATTTTCAAACTCATGTCAGGCTTGAACTTCCTGAGCTTCTGTTTTACCGGCGGACATGCTGGATCCGTTGGCAGTTTGTGGGCTACAATAGATGTGCTGAGACCAGTCATATCATCGTACGACCAGGCGAATATGTCCTCATATTCCCTTAGAAACTCTGTGTATTTTTCCTTTTCTGATGGTGACAGATGAACGTTGATGTGCGTTTCCTTGACATTCTCTGTATCCCCCAAGTTGATAACCTCAGTTTCATCCAAGTTAGATTTAGGCCTATTCTCAAAGTTCTCAACTTCTTTAACAACCTCTTCTGGTATATCATCCTCTTCTGAGTCTATATCCGTTTGTTGCGTTGTCTCGTTGCAAGTCACAATCGTCGGTTCATCAAGATAAGTAATAGTAATGCTGTGTAAATAAAGTAAACGATAGAAAAATAATAAGCGCTTTGATATAAGAAACTGAAATGCTTTGATAAACTTCATAACTGTTTTGAACATTGGAGCTCTTATTTTCGAAAATAAAATGCGGAAAGAAAATCAACTAGTGAAAAATAAAGATGATGCATGGTGCTTTGTTCAGCCTTGCTACCCCGAAGCTTTCCGGGCCGTGGTGGTTCTGATGGACCAATTATTGAGGCGCGCTCCTCGGCTTACAGCTTGTATGGAAGGGCCTTCCTCCCCTTCCTCCTCAAAAATGACACAGCAGTCCATATTGTCGTCTTCCAAAAATAGATTCCTTATTGCCGCCAACGCTTCCTCTTCTTCTGACCCATATATGACATCTGCTGGCTGGAAAGTCTGCTCCAAGCGAGGTATCGGATGTTCCAATGGCTAGTAAGGACTGCGCCATGGTGGCGACCAGTGGTTGAACTCCTCCCAAGTGTATTCATACCCCAAACCGAAAGTGGTACCATGTTTCTTCAGCTTGATGGGTTTTGCGATTCCCTGGAGGTTCTTGCTGAGCCCCTTGCCAGGTTCATATCCGCTCCAATTTAGTATACTTTCGATCGTGTTGTCCCACCATTTATCTTTATCGATGGCGTCGACTCGCTCAATGTGATGGTAGGTTTCTCCGCCTATCTTCCTTCTTCCTCCGATCACTGGGATGGTCTGGCGACTGTATATGGGATTACTACCGTCGCCATGAATAATCACCTCTTGGTGATTCCACTCGAACTTCACTGCCTGGTGCAGGGTTGATGCTACAGCTCCAGCGGCGTGAATACAGGGCCGTCCCAACAACAGATTGTAGGACGCTGGGATGCCTATCACTTGAAAGTCGACATCGAACCAAGTTGGTCCGATCTGCAGACACAAACTGATTTCCCCAATGGTGGACCTTTTGGAGCCGTCGAAAGCTTTGACGTTGATGGCTCCATCTTTGATCTCATGCAGACTTTTCCCTAATGTTCGAAGAGTCACCAAGGGACAAATGTTGAGGCTGGACCCTCCGTCAATCAAAATCCTGGTGATGAAATAATCCTCGCATTGCACAGTGATGTGCAATGCTTTATTGTGGCTCAACCCTTCAGGTGGCAGCTCATCTTCGTGGAAAGTAATTTTGTGACTTTCCAATACTTGCCCCACCATGTTCGCCATTTCTCCTCCAGTTATATCGCTGGGTACATATGCCTCACTCAGTATCTTCATCAAGGCGTTCTTATGTGCATCGGAGCATTGTAGCAGAGCTAGGATGGAGATCTGTGCTGGCGTCTTGTTCAATTGATCGATGACTGAGTACTCCTATGCTTGTATCTTCCTCCAGAGGTCATCCGGAGGAGTTTCGGTGGATCGTCTAGAGGCCTGCTTACTTGATTCAACTAGATGTTCCGGAGTATAAACCTTGCCAGTTTGGGTCATACCCTGTGCTGCAATTGCTTCTCCAGATTTGGTTTTCCCTTTCCTTCTCGCCTCGACGGTGTAATCCCAAGGAATGGCCTTCGTATGGAATGGTGCTATGGCTGACATTGCTACAGGAATGGGTACCCTTGTTTTGGGAGGTAACACAGCAACTTCGAATGGCACATGTGCTTTCGGGGATCCAAACTCAACCTCAATTGGTCGTGGCGCCTTGGCGGAAGATGTTGCTTCAAACTCGAGTGGTACGGACATGTTTACTTCAGCATCCCCAGAGGGCTGGATCTGGACTACAATCGGATTAAGTGTGACTGTTGGTTTCTTCGGCTCGTCACACTTTGGGGTCCCAGTCGTCTTCTATCTCTATCATATGAACACCTCCCCCTTTGTGGTCAGGCAGAGGGTTGTTGCGGACGTTCGGAGCAGGCTCCTTTGCTACAATGGTTTTGTTATCAATCAAGGCCTGAATCTTGTCCTTCAGGGAGCGGCACTCATCAATGGTATGACCCTTCATGCCGGAATGGCATGCACAGGTTTTGTTCGGGTTGACCCATTGGGAAGGATTTTTTGGAGTTATGGCGGGGATAGGGGTGACGTAACCAGCAGCTTTAAGCCTTTCATACAGCTGGTCGATTGGTTCGGCAATGGTGGTGTATTGTTTGGGAGGTCTGCGGTCGAAGTTTAGTCGAGGTCTAGGGAAATTTTGGCGAGGGGGAGGTGATTGACAGTGAGAGGGCTGAGCATTATAGGCTTGGTAGACGGGTGCGGGTTGGGAATATCTTGGTGAGGTAGGTTGATATGTGGGAGGTGGAGAT
>NW_017682809.1:3790-9277 GCF_001879085.1 Nicotiana attenuata | reverse complement strand
GCCTGAGACCTAAAAAAGCAAGGTCGAAATCCATACCCTCGTTTTTTCCTGTATTTTACTAGTAGGGCTAATGAACGACCCTTTGATCTATGTCGTGGAAATGCTCAAATTACCTTTTGAACTTCTTCCATATTAGGAGGGCTCGTAAGCATCTTATTATCTTCCTCTGTGACTAGAGAGGGGATGGTCTCAAGGATCTCATCTTCAAGCACCGAACCTTGAGAAGAAATGCGGGTCTTACAAAAAAAGGTTAGGTCTGACTCTAGGGAACTAGAAAGATCTATTTTTGACTTCTTTAGAGTGAAGGAAATATGGGGTTCTTCCATAGGTCGTTTGCCCAAAGATTTATCTCCTAAGGCTTGAGAATGATCAGAAAAATCAGCTTGAGAAGAGGCAAAACCTTCTGAATGATCGGACCCTAGGTCTACCTGTTCAGGGGGCTGAGAAGGGGTTTTTGCTCTGGAGCGAGTACTCTTCCTAGTGGAGGCAGAGGCATTTTTGGGGTGTTTGGCCATTGAAGAGTTCTTTTTTGTTTGGGCAGAGCTTCTGAGAAGGGTTTTTAGGCGATAGGGACGATGGAGATTGAAAAGAAGTATCAGCATTAAAAAGAGGGTTTCTGACGGTTGAGTACAGAAAAGGTAAAGGCGTCAGTTGATCAGACGTGATGATTGGCTTTCCTTCTTTGAACTTTGCAACTGATGTGAAAAGAGAGGAAAAGAGAGGGAAATCAAAGGCGTAATTAGTGATTAAGAAAAGATATATAACATTAGGCATACAAAACAAAATAATAGCACATAGGTCCTAATATTAACTATTAATGCAAATAATGCCAAGTAATTCTCTTATAGAGCAAAATCTTTCTTCTAATAAAGGCTTAGTAAAAATATCTGCTAATTGATAAGTTGTTCCAACAAAAGATATTTCTATGTTTCTTTTAAGAACGTGATTTCTAATAAAATGATGCTTGGTGTCTATATGCTTTGCTCTAGAATGATGCACATGATTTTTAGAGAGACATATAGCACTAGAATTATCGCTGAAAATTGGTATAGGCTTAAACGATAATTCATAGCCACCAAGTTGATGAGACATCCATAATAATTGTGCACAACATTGTCCAATAGCGATATATTCAGCTTCAGTAATGGATAGTGCAACTGATCCTTGTTTTTTACTGTTCCAAGATATCAATGCTTTGCCAAGTAATTGGCATGTTCCACTTGTGCTTTTTCTGTCTTCCTTATCACCTGCAAGATTAACATCTGAAAAACCTTCTAATTTAAACGTGTTAGAACGAGGATACCATAGTCCATGAGAGACAGTTCCAATGAGATATCGAATAATTCTTTTTATTGCAGTGAGATGTGATTCCTTAGCAGTTGACTGAAACCTGGCACATTTACAGACACTAAACATAATATCCGGTCGACTAGCAGTTAGTTAAAGAAGTGAGCCGATCATTCCACGATACTTAGTTTCATCAACAGGAATTCTCTGTTCGTCTTTATTGAGACTTGTTGAAGGACTCATTGGTGTGCCAATTGCTTTAGCATTGCTCATGCCGAATTTTTGGATCAACTCCTTTGTATACTTGGTCTGACATTTGAATGTTCCTTCTTCATATTGTTGAATTTGAAGTCCAAGGAAGAAAGTTAGCTCTCCCATCATGCTCATTTCGAACTCACTTTGCATTAGATTTGAAAATTCCTTGCACATAAGAGGATTAGCACTACCAAATATGATATCATCAACATAAATTTGAATAATGAGATTACCTTCTGATGATCTTTTAATAAACAGAGTAGTGTCTACTTTACCTCTTGTAAAACCATGATCAATAAGAAATGAACTGAGTCTTTCGTACCATGCTCGTGGAGCTTGCTCAGTCCATACATCGCTTTGGTTAGCTTATGCACATGATAGGGAAACTTTGAATCTACAAACCCAGGAGGTTGTTTCACGTATACTTCCTCTTCAATGAAACCATTCAAAAAGGCACTTTTAACATCCATCTGAAATAGCCCGAATCCCTTAAAGGATGCATATGCCAGAAGAATTCGTATAGATTCCAGTAGTGCTACTGGGGAAAAAGTTTCCTCATAGTCGACTCCTTCTTGTTGTTAATATCCTTGAGCAACTAATCTAGCTTTGTTTCTTACAACTTTTCCATCCTTATTCAGTATATTTCTGAAGACCAATTTTGTTCCAATTACAGGAACACTTTCAGGTTTGGGTATCAGTTTCCATACTTGATTTTTGTCGAATTGATCTAGTTCTTCCTGTATCGCTTGCATCCAACTTGAGTCTTTCAGAGCTTCCTCTATTTTCTTTGGCTCAATTAGAGAGATTAGTGCTATGTTTGCTTTCTTCTTGATAGCTCTCCTGGTTTTCATTCCTTCGCTTGGATCTCCTATGATGAACTTTTGAGGATATTCAAGTTCACTTCTCCATTCATTTGGACGAACTATATGAGTAGTTGACTCCTTCGGAGGTTCTGGTGGATTGTTGCTGGTTTCATTTATAGACTCTATCACAACATCAGATCCATCAGTCGACTTTTGAGATTTGCTTGTCTCCTGAATTTCTTGAGCTTGATCTTCATCACCTGCAGTAATTCCTTTCTCAGCCGAAGAGTTATTTTCATCAAATATAACATGTACAGATTCTTCCACACACAATGTGCGTTTATTATAGACTCTAAAAGAACTACTATTCAATGAATAACCCAGAAAAATACCTTCATCACTTCTTGGATCGAATTTTCCAAGATTTTCCTTACCATTATTGTGAATCAAACACTTACTTCCAAAGGGGTAAAAATAACTAATATTAGAACGTTTACCTTTCCACAGTGCATAAGGTGTTTTCTTCAGAATAGGCCTTATGAGACATCATAGTTCTTGCCATATCTTGCAGGGTTCTATTTTTCCTTTCAACCACTCGATTATGTTGGGATGATCTTGGTGCAGAGAAATTATGAGTATATCCTTGATCATTACAAAAGTCTTCAAATGCTCTGCTTTCAAATTCTCCTCCATTATCACTTTGGATTGTTGTAATCAGATACCCCTTTTCTCTTTCAACCTTCTTACAGAAAATCTCCAAAAATTTCAACGCTTCATCTTTATGAGATAAGAAAATCACCCAAGTAAAACGCGAGTAATCATCAACAATAACAAAAGCATATCGTTTTCCTCCTATACTAGTAGTTCTAGTAGGCTCAAATAAATCCATATGAAGCAGTTGCAAAGGCTTAGAGGTAGATACAATATCCTTGTTTTTAAAAGAGTTTCTAGTTTGTTTTCCAATTGGACAAGCGTCACATATATAATTTCTAGAGTGATTCAATATGGGTAAATCAATAACTAACTCATGCTTAGAAAGCTTTTATATCAAATGCATGCTTGCATGATCAAGTTTCCTATGCCATAACCAAGGATCATCAGATATGGATGTTAAACAGATATGACCATCTATATTTTCAAAACCATCAAGAATGTAAACATTTCCATACCTTTTACCTAGGAGGATTATTTTACCTGTCTCATATTCAATAGCACAACCTGTTTTCTTAAATTTTACCTCATACTGATGTTCTTAACGTCAATACCACACAAGAGGGGGAGGGGGGTGATTTGTGTGGTACCCAATTTTCGCTTTAGAAGAACCTGGTTCTTCTAGGTGTACTTACTACTGTTTGCGGAATCAAGAGTACATAAAATAAAGAACACAGAGATTTTTACGTGGAAAACACCTGGCTCAAAAGATGAAAAAACCACGACCTACTACTCAGTAGGATTTTTCCAAACTTCCACTAAAAATACTGAGCCATAACAACATTTACAAAACTCTTGTAAACCTAAGGATTAACTCTAATCCCAGTGTAGCACACAACCTCAACTGTTATGACACCTTCAAGTTAACTCTAACTTGAATACTCAAAGTACCTAATACAATTGCTTCTATGAAAGCTGGAAAGGTACAACTTTAAATCACCTACTACAATTGAACTAGAAATAAATAAAGACACAATGGAATTGATTCTTCTATCTCGTTCAAGTAGCTTCAGGAGTGCACACTTAATCTCATATAAATTGCTTGCAAAATTGCCTTGCTCTTTTGCTCTCAATTTAGTTTCACTTCTGCGTATGTGCAATCCCTGTAAAAGAGAACAATCACTGTTATTTACGAGTTAGTAATCAGAGTTTGATTGAGACTCAATTGCTGATCTTCCATCGAAGTTGAGTCCTTGAACAATACAAACTCCAACCCTATCCTTTATCCGGATTGTGTCCTCTTCCCATGAGAAGACTTTCTCTCCTCATCCAATATGCAACCTTTTCGATTAGTTCAGGAGATATTGCTTCTTGATCATTGAGACTTATCTCCTTCACGTGTATCTCACATGTCTAGGTTGATAAATACTGTGCCTCACATGATGGACCTGGTCCATGACTGAGTTCATTTGTCATTCTTCAAAACTTCACCTGAACTTGGGCCAACAAATTCCCCCTTTTTGATGATGACAAACTCTGTGCTTTTACTGATCAAAGAACCTGTAGGAACTCAGCTTGTCCATTAACAGATTAACTAGAATTTTAACTTATCATCAAGGACCAGGTTTAATTAGGTTATAAATATCACATTATTCAGAATAAAGATTAAAGCACAATATCTCTTCCCCCTTTTGGCATCATCAAAAAGTTGCATACATTGTGAATCCTAGAATTTAGTAATTACTCATGGCCACTTGGGCAACTGCAAGTGAAAACATGGATTAAATCATCAGTAATCAACAAACACATTCATCTATTAAGAACAAAATCTACATAGAACAAGAGAAACAACAGTTGTCATTGATAAGATATGTTTCCACCTACAAACCACAAAAAGAAAGAAAAAACTTCCAAACATGAGCAAAAAACAGAAAAAGTCCCAAATCTGGGTCACTAGGGGGTAGTAGACTGGTTCAGAAGGCAACAACTGGAGGACCTAAGGCTTGGAAGAACTAGAGGGCTGGGTTTGGAGAAGGTTGAGCATATTCTGAAGCATCCCATCACTTTTCTCCTTTTCTTTTGCTAGCTCAACTCTAAGGCCATCTCTTTCAGCTTCCAATTGAGCAACACGAGCCTGAAGCCTAGCAATTTCAGCATCCTTAGTTCCACACTCTTGAACCAAAGCCCTAACCTTGCTGTTCACAGGTGTCTTAAGAGATGAACCAGGTTCAACTGGGATGGCATTGACAGGATAGTCACAAGCCAATAAGGTCTTAACACCAAAATGCTCCTTGCTTGATTCCATCTCCCATTTCTTCAAAGGCACCCTTAGCCTGTCCAGCACAGTAGTCAGTATGAACCCATATGGAGTTGCATGTGCCTTGGATCCATTAATGACCCTGTCTAGTAATTTGACAATAAAAGCAGGCCAATTTATCTGCATTCCTCTCACAAGGCACTCCATAAGAACCAGGTCCATGTAGTTGGCAGT
>NW_017682809.1:0-544 GCF_001879085.1 Nicotiana attenuata | reverse complement strand
TCCTCCTCCTGGCTGTAACCTTGGACCACATCTTGCCTTGTTCTTGTAACTGTTCCATCTTCATCAAGTTTGTTCCTGTAAGACCCATTTTGTACCAATGATTGATCTGTCCTTGGGTCTTGGAACTAGATGCCTAAACTTGACTTCTTTCAAACTGTTAAGTTCATCCTGCATTGCATTCACCCAATCTGCATCCTGCAAAGCCTCAACAACATTTTTAGGTTCAATGATAGATAGAAAAGCATCAAAAGCACACAGATTCTTTAATTGTGATCTGGTTTTGACTCCAGATGTTGGATCAGTGAGAATGTTCTCAATGGGATGAGAACTTTGATACTTGTGAGATTTCACAACCAACTGGCTTCTGCTAGATGTTTCTGCCATTTGCTGAGGAACAGGATCATGAACAGGTTCCTTCGAAGAATTTATTTCAATTCCTCTTTGATTAGTTCCCCCTGTCAGGATGCCCTGTATGGAAAAACCTGTTCCATCACCTGTTCCTTCTGTTGGTGCCACTTTGACCTGAGCTGATGCTTCAGTCAAG
>NW_017682808.1:0-9278 GCF_001879085.1 Nicotiana attenuata | reverse complement strand
TAACTAATGAAGAATCAGTAAAGTACTCGGTTAACCAAATAATGTAATAAAACAAAATAAAGTTGCATAATATGGAAATAATTGAAAATCAGCATATAGTAAATCATGGAATCAAGGTATTTGAAATCACTGATTTAAGGAGAGTAACAAGTAAGCAAGTTAAAACAGAAAAAAATTGAATGTCTGCAGGGAAGTTTTCAAATCAAGCCATGAAAAAAGAGTTCAAAGTCAATCAAAGAGAGAGTTTTAGCATATAAAAGGAGTGAAATTGGAGTAATCAAACACATCATTCAAAGAGGCAAGTATTGACCAGTCAAGATGAACACAAACATAGAGAGGCGATATAAGTTAGGCACTCAGTAGAACATGTTCGAGGCAAGATAATCACAAAAACTTAAACAAGAATCGAGTAGTCATGCTACATACAGAATTAAACAATGAAATCTTATAAACTTAGGGCTTTCAACATAGGCGAGTTTTAAAATATTTATATTAAACTCTATTTCATTATGTCATGTTTATTGGTGTAATTGTTGTAAGTGATCGGCTCACTTAATTTTAGAGACTAGGAGCCATCACGATCCTTAAGGTGGGATTTTGGGTCGTGACAAATTGGTATCAGAGCTCAAGGTCATAGGTTGTACGAGTCACGAGCAAGTTTAGTGGAGTCTTTCGGATCGGTACGGAGACGTCTGTTCTTATCTTCGAGAGGCTATGGAACTATTAGGAACTACTTCATGCATTCCTATCGTGCAGATTTATTGATTTTGGAGTTTGAGCCTTTGTATTTATATTCTCTCATAGATGATGAGCACACGCACGACTGGATCAGCTGAGCAGACACATGTTCCCCTACTAGAGCTGCGAGAGGCCGGGGTCGAGACTGAGGCTAAGGTAGAGGCCGAGGCTAAGGTAGAGGCTGAGGCTAAGGTAGAGGCCGAGGAGGGGCATGTGCTACTGCTAGAGCACCTTCAAGAGTAGCAGCAGAGGAGCCATCAGTAGCTCTGGTCGAGGAGCAGGCACCCGAGGCGTCTGTTACTACCCTAACACTTTAGGAGACCTTGGCACATTTTCTGATTACGTTCGGCACATTGGCTTAGGTGGGGTTGATCCCAGTCGCGCCAGCTACTTCTCAGGCTGGGGGGAGGATCTTAACTCCCGCCGCCCGTACTCCAGAGCAACGGGCGCATGTTGATCAGGTTCCAGGTGTTATGTTGGTACAGCCCTATGGCTGTTCAACCTGAGGTCTGTCCAGTGACATCAGAGGAGGAGCATAAGAGACTTGAGAAGTTCAAGAAGTATTTTCCTCCTACTTTCAGTGGTACATTTTCTGAGGATGGGCAGGGTTTTCTAGACCAGTGTCATCGTATTCTGGGCACTATGGGAATTGTGGAGGTAAACAGGGTTGCTCTTAGTAATTTCTAGCTGACGGGGTAAGCATATAGGTACTGGCAGGCTTATAAAGAGGGTAGGACCGCTGATGCAGCGCCAGTCACTTGGGCTCAGTTTTCTGATCTATTTTTGAGGGAGTTCATCCCACAGACCCTCGGGGATGCATGGCGCACCGAGTTTGAGCAGTTCCGACAGGGGACTATGACTGTGTGTGAGTATGCTACGAGGTTCAGTGAGCTATCCCGTCATGCACTTGCTTTGGTTTCTACTGTTAGAGAGAAAGTTTGCATATTCATCGAGAGGCTTAGTTAAGGTCTCAAACTTGGGATAGCATAGGAGTTGGAGACCGGTACTCCATTTTAGTAGGTTGTGGAGATTTCTAGGAGATTAGAGAATTTTCGGGGTCGGGAGAGGGAGGATAGGGAGGCCCAGAGGCCTCGAGATCTTGGAGGATTTAGTGGATTCTACTATTTAGCTCTAACTTATCATGATAGAGGCTTTGTCAGTCGGCCAATTTAGTCCTCACTTCAGGTTACCCGTAGTGCTCCAGCTATCTAGGGACCCTATGATGTTTGTATTGGACAACCATCTTTTAGTGTGGCTACTGCACGGGGTTCCTACAACGGTTAATCCAGTCATCCAACACAGACTCACCCGTAGAGGGGTTGTTATGAGTGTGGTGATACTATGCACCTCATGAGAGACTGTCCCAGACTCTAGAGAAGTGGACTTCATCATAGTACTCAGGCTATGGGTTCCACGACAGTTGCTACTCCACCTGCACAGCTAGCTAGAGGTAGAGGACATATGGGTAGAGGACGTCCTGGGGAGGGGGGGGGTCAGGCATGCAGTGTGTTTTTCTTGTTAGGGCCAAACTCATTGAACCAAATGATGTCATTACAGGTATTGTTTCAGTTTGTCATAGAGATGCATCAGTTTTATTTGATCCACGTCATATTTATTGGTATGAGTCTTCCTATCTTGCTTCATATATGAATATGTTTCGTAATTTTTGTACTCTGTTTATGTGTCCACACCTATTGAGGGGTCCTACTATTGTAAACCGTGTTTATCGTTCTGGTTTGTTCACCATTGAGGGTTATGAGTCTAGGATGAACTTCCTGTTACTTAATATAATAGGGTTTGATATGATTTCTGGATGGTTTGGCCACGACTTATGATTTTGTTCCGTGGAGTGAGTCAGTGAAAGGTTTTCAATTGATGGGATGTTTCTTACTTATGATTCATAGTTCAGGATGGGATCCTTGTGTTTTCATGTGGATTAGTATGTTTCGACAGGGCTACGTGCAACAGTGGAGTTATGTTACGATGAGATTCTTTGTGATTATTTCATATGTTTTGTTTATTCTTGGTGGGATGGATTCTATGTATCGGGTCAATGGGGAGTTGTACTAGTTTTACTTGTCAGATAGTTCTCTCATGTGTTTCTCTTGCTATCTTCAGTTACATTTGAGTTGTTGCTTTGTGTGTGCGGATTGTGTCGTATATGTCTAGGTGGTGTTTGATGTGTCTTGTTGGTCGGGTGAGTGGTTATGAGTGTTCACATGTTTCTTACATCATTATCAGTGTTGTGAAGGTTTAGAACGAGGTTCTAGTTGCTATGAGGTTATTTACGAGTATCGGGTTTAGTAATGGACATATATTGTGGTCAGCGTTATTCCTATGGGCTTATGAGCGATGGGTTACATCGTGTGTTAATAACTTGTGGATGTATTAGTTATTTGATGCAGCTGGTTGGGGTCGGCAGAGTGTGTTTGTGAGAAGCGGGTCATAGAAAGAGGCCTGGGNAATTTCATCAATCATAACTTCTTTCAATCATTTGTTTCACAACTATTACCACATAAACACATTCACATTCACAAATAGTACACATAGGTATCACATACCAAATACTCGTACACCAAACAAGGTGACTTTACAAAGGTCAAAGTTAGCCATACATACCTGGAGTAGAATCTCCTTTTTAATTCCTACTTTCAATTCACCAACTGCCTAGCACCGTCAATCTAGTTCACAAGTTAAAACATATATCTTAGAATTGAAGTTCACAATTTCTATCCGAGCTTATTTAGGTTATCAACCGCTCCTTTTGCAAGTCTATACTCCTACCCAATTCATTTTACTAGATTGTAGGTATTAAAGAACATGCATGTATGGTTCAGCTTATGTGTTTCAAGAATCAATGCATGAGAATCCCCCTTTTTGTTTAAATCTGAAAACCAATGAAAAAGGGTTGGGGATTTTACCTGCAAGAACGAAGACGAAGACAATTACTTGAAATTTCCCGACCCAGGTGACTATGAAGAATCAAATTGATGAAGATAGGACTTTCTCTCTCAAGAACTCTCTCTTCCCTCTCTCTAGTTTGTTTAGAAAATATGTTAAAATGAGGGGTTGGTGTGTTCTATGGAAGAAGGGGTCGGGTTTAAAATTTAGAAAAATAGGAGCCCCGAGTCAGGTATGCGATCGCATTTGCGATCGCAAAGAGGAAATGTGGTCCGCAGAATGGACTGCAAAAGTGCTCCAAACCAGTTCTGCGGTCGCATAATGCACCGCATAACTGCCCTTTACAAAATCTCAAGACGATTATGCGACGACTATGCGGTCCGCATATCAGTTATGCGATCGCATAATGGACTGCATTTTGACCTCAAATTTAACTAACACACTGACTCACTTTGCGATAGAAATGCGGTCCGCATACTTGATTTGCGACCGCATTCTAGACCGCATAATAGAACTTTTCTGAAAAACTCTGATTCTTGATTTTTAAATGCTTAGATCAGTACAAAGGGTCCGAATCACGGCTAGCTTGCTCGCCGCGAAGAATTTTACACATTCCTAACACATACTTGGAACTGGGCACTACGAGTTACTAGGTTTTGAGTACAATTTTTCACGGTGCCTTACATCCTCGTCCTCAAATGAGGATTTTGGAAATCAGTTGGTTTTGAAAACATGATATGCAAACTCCCAATTTTCACTAACTTGCCACGGTTTCCTTTGTAATTAGACTTATCTACCTGTCACAAAGCCCCCGAAACATATTTCCAAGCACCATTACACAATTCTTATTATCCCTAGAACTGGTATACAATTCATTACCTCAACACTTGCACATATTCAATCACTTGTCACATTTTTTTTGCACATAAATTAGTCACTTTAATGAGTCCCATATAATTTAACCACTTCAACATACTATATGCATTTCAATTAATCATTACCAATCTACACTACCATTAACCATCCACTTATTACAAAACTTTCATTTACCAAAAGGGGTTGCACATGGCTCAATTAATCACAACACATACAATTCTTGCACAACTTGAGGAGCTACAATAGTAAAGCATTTAGAAAGAAGTGGTGGGGTGTCTCTGCACCAATTTGGACAGAATATCAGTTTGCTTAGAGATAAGAGTTCGCACGATCACTACTAGACTTGTTCAAACAGATGGGGATATTTTTCTTTCATTTCATTTTTCGCTTCCCACGTGGCTTCCTCAACTCGTTGACTTCGCCATACTACTTTAAATGAAGCAATTTCCTTATTTCTCAATTTACGGACTTGCCTATCAAGAATAGCAACCGGAACTTCTTCATACGATAACTCTTCATTAACCTCGATAGTCTCGACTGGCACGATGGTAGATGGATCTCCAACCACTTTCTTTAACATAGACACGTGGAACACCGGGTGCACTAATGACATTTCAGGGGGCAATTCCAACCTATAAGCCACCTGCCCTAACCTTTGAGCGATCCGATACGGCCCGACATACCTAGGACTCAACTTCCCTTTCTTCCCGAATCGCATGACTCCCTTCATAGGAGATACCCTCATGAACACCCAATCATCAACTTGAAATTCCAATTCTCTTCGACGAACGTCCGCATAGGATTTCTGGCGACTCTGAGCAGTTTTCATCCTCTCCTGAATGACTTTAACTTGTTCCATAGCTTGATGCACGAGATCTGGCCCTATCAATTCTGCTTCACCCACTTCGAACCATCCAATCGGAGACCTACACCTCCTTCCGTACAATGCCTCAAATGGGGCCATCTGAATGCTAGCATGAAAGCTGTTATTGTAAGCAAATTCTATAAGTGGGAAGTGATCATCCCAATTAACTTTGAAATCCAAGACACAAGCCCGCAACATATCTTCAAGCGTCTGAATAGTCCGCTCTGCTTGACCATCAGTCTACGAATGGAAAGCCATGCTGAGATTCACCCGAGTACCCAAACCTTGCTGAAATTTCTTCCAAAAATTAGCTGTGAATGGGCCCCTCGATTTGAGATAATAGAAAGTGATGTGCCATGAAGCCTTACTATTTCCTTGATATACAACTGAGCATACTGTTCTGCAGTATCGGTGGACTTGACTGGCAAGAAGTGAGCTGATTTGGTGAGTCGATCCACTATTACCCAAATTGAGTCGAACTTGCGCTGAGTGCGAGGAAACCCTGCCACAAAGTCCATGTTGATCATCTCCCATTTCCACATTGGTATTTCCATGAGCTGAGTTAACCCACCGGGCCGCTGATGCTCAGCTTTTACTTGCTGACAATTCGGACATTTAGATACAAAGTCCACCACACCCCTCTTCATACTGTTCCACCAATAAATTTCCTTGAGATCATGATACATTTTGGTACATCCTGGGTGCACAGAATACCTGGAATTATGAGCCTCCGCCATTACCCTCTCCCGAAGATTACCCACATCTGGAACACATAGCCTACCTTGACATCGCAATACACCATCATCGCCGCCGAGCAAAAATGCTGAAGTCTTGTTATTCAAAACTGCCTCCTTCATCTGTGCCAATGATGGATCAATGAAATGCTTTTCCTTGACTTCCGCTACAAGTGACGATTCTGCTCCATTATGCACCATAACTTTCCCCTCGTCGGAGGTCGAAATACAAACCCCCAGACTGGCCAATTGATAAACTTCCCGAGCCAAGGGCCTCTGATCCGCTCCCAAATGAGCCAAACTACACATAGACTTTCGACTCAGAGCGTCGGCCACCACATTCGCCTTCCTTGATGGTATAAAATATTCATATCATAATCCCTGAGAAATTCTAACCACCGTCGCTGCCTTAAATCCAACTCCTTCTGCTTGAACAAATATTGGAGACTCTTGTGGTCTGAGAACACATCCACACGGACCCCATAAAGATAACGCCGCCATATTTTTAAGGCAAACACAACTACCGCAAGCTCCAAATCATGCGTCGGATAATTCTTCTCGTGATTCTTGAGTTGCCTATAGCCTTCCCATGTTGCATCAACAGCACACCAAACCGACCCTGGAGGCATCGCAATAAACCAGAAATCCTTCCGTGCCTTCTGGCAAGGTAAATATCGGCACCGAGGTCAACCTCAATTTCAATTCCTGAAAACTTTTCTCACAAGCGTCGGACCATTGGAACTTAACTGCTTTCTACGTCAACTTAGTCAATGGGGAGGAGAGGGTAGAGAATCCCTCCACAAACCTCCGATATTACCATGCTAAACTCAAGAAGCTACGGATTTCCCTCGGGGTCGTGGGTTTAGGCAAATCTTTCACGGCTGCAATCTTCTGGGGATCCACCTGAATCCCTTCACTGGAAGCAACATGACCCAGAAAGGAAACGGACTCCAACCAAAATTCATATTTCGAAAAATTTAGCATACAACTGGTGTTGATGAAGAGTCTGCAGAACTGTCCTGAGGTGATCGGCATGATCCTCCCGGCTCCGCGAATAAACAAGGATGTCATCAAAGAAAACAATCACGAAGGAGTCTAGAAATGGCTTGAAGACCCGATTCATAAGATCCATAAAAGCTGCCGGGGCGTTGGTTTGCCCAAAAGACATGACCAAGAATTCAAAGTGACCATAGCGAGTCCTGAAAGCGGTCATAGGAATATCCTTCTCTCTAATCTTCAATTGGTGGTACCCGGACCGTAGATCAATTTTGGAGAAGAACCTTGCACCTTGCAATTGGTCGAACAAATCATCTATCTGAGGCAAAGGATATTTATTCTTGATGGTGACTTTGTTGAGCTGCCGATAATCAATACACATACGGAGCGACCCATCCTTCTTTCTGACAAAAAGAACCGGAGCACCCCACGGCAACACACTCGGCTGAATGAACCCCTTTTCTAATAAATCCTTCAGCTGCTCCTTCAACTCCCTTAACTCCGCTGGAGCCATTCTTTTCGGGGGAATAGATATGGGCTGCGTATCTGGCAATACATCAATCCCGAAATCAATCTCCCTATCTGGCGGAATCCCTGGAAGCTCGTCTAGAAACACTTCAAGAAACTCATTCACGATTGGCACGGACACGGGTACAGACACTTCTGAAGTGGTGTCCGCCACCCGGACCAAATGATAGATACACCCCTTTTTAATCATCTTCGAAGCCTTAAGGTAGGAAATAAACCTACCCTTAGGCACCACACTATTCCCCTTCCACTCACTAACCGGCTCATTAGGGAACTCGAGTCTCATGACTCTCGTTCGGCAGTCAAGTTTAGCAAAGCACAAATAAAGCCAGTCCATTCCCATAATCTCATCAAAATCTACCATTCCACGACCACATACCATGACAACACAATTCCTATAAACTCGCGCGGCTGTGATAGAATCACCAACCGGAGTCGATACGGAGAACGGCTCATGAAGCTATTTGGGTTCTATCCCAAAACTTGAAGCAATGAATGGGGTGACATAAGACAAAGAGGACCCCGGATCAACAAGAGCATAACAATCAATGGCCTGAATAGACAAGATACCTGTAACCACATCTGGAGAAGCCTCCGCACTCTAGCGACCACTCAAAGCATAAAACCGGTTGGGTCCACCTTTACCACGAGCTTCACCCCTAACTGTACCACGCCTTGCTAGGGCCGGAGGACGCACGGATGATGTGGCGGCTGAAGAACTGGATGACTGAGCAAATCCCCCACCCATGCCCTGACTGGGCGCACGGCAGTCCCGTTGAATGTGACCTCTCACCCCACATCTAAAGCACACCGGGATATCCAAATAGCAAGTCTCGGAATAGAACCTCCCACACTTGGGGCATGGATCCCTCCACTGCTACTGTGATCTCCCTCCTGGACGACCGGACTGATGGGGTCTCCTACTGTCTGAACCTGGTCTCAAGTGACTGCCCTGCTGATAACGGTGCACAGTGGGTCACTCAGGGAGACCAGTTCAGGGGAGAGGGCCATCCGGGCCATCCCAGTCATATGCTCAGTCTTCAGCGAGCGCACCGCCACTAATCGGGCTCTACTGCTACTCTCCCTTTCCGCCCGTATCTTCAACTTTCTACCCTCTATGGCCTGAGCGAATCCCACAATCTTTCCATAATTCATATCCGAGTGTAAGGCCGTTGTAGCAGCCTCATTCACCATCAAAGGACTAAGGCCCTGAACGAATCGCCGAACTCGAGCATCCATGGTCAACACTAACTGAGGAGCATACTTGGACAATCTCACAAACTCCATGTGGTACTCCCAAAAAATCATACTGCCCTGCTTGAGGACCTCAAACTCATTGGCACGGGCTGCCATTGTCTCGGCAGGCAAGAAGTGGTCCATAAATGCATCTACAAACTCATCCCATCTAGCCGGAGGTCATCCCTCTCCAGGGGAATCCTCCCACATCTCGAACCACGAATACGCTGCTCCCCTCAACCTGTATGAAGCCAACTCAACTCCCTCCGTATCTGAAGCCTTCATTACTCGAAGGGTCTTATACATCTCATCAAGGAAATCCTACGGATCGTCCTCTGGGTCTGTGCCTGAGAACTCTGGAGGGGCTAACCGCAGAAACTGGTTGACTCTGGAGCTGGCGGAAT
>NW_017682807.1:5913-9281 GCF_001879085.1 Nicotiana attenuata | reverse complement strand
ATTTCATGCGACCCAAACTACCAAATCCCAAAACGTTGAATAAGAGGTGTTGAGGATCCGAGTGCATTTCATGTGACGTGATCCAAAAACACGCTCTTAAACGACATTCACTTTCATAAAAACTAACTAAAAGCGGTTAAACAATTCTAAAAATTGCACTATAGGATGACATGTATAAAATCAGTTTTTAGCCAAATATAGCAGTTGAGCGACCGTGCTAGAACCACGGAACTCGGGAGTGCCTAACCCCTTCTCCCGAGTTAACAGAATTCCTTACCCGGATTTCTGGTTCGCGACTGTTAAATAGAGTCAAACCCTTTCCTCGATTCGGGATTCAAACCGGTGACTTGAGACACCATAAATCTCCCAAGTGGCGACTCTGAATCTCTTAATAAATGAATTCCGTTTCGATTGTCCTTAATTGGAAAAACTCCTTTTATTATACCTTTCGGGGGTGTAGTAAGGTAGAAAAAGGAGGTGTGACAGCTCTGGCGACTCTGTTGGGGACAAAGAACCCAGAACTTCCGTTCAGGGTTCAGAATTCGAGCTTAGGTATATTGTTTTATTTGGCTTTGTTTATCTGATTCTATTACATGTTTGGGACTAATGTGCAAAATGTTGCTTTTTACCGCTTTGATATTATCTGAACTGTATATATAAAACTGTTACGAAACCCTTCTCTTCTCATCTTCGGGGATGTGCTCGCTGGTCGAGACTCCCTATTCTGTTAGTGTCATACCTTGAAATAAGAAAGAGGCCGGACAAGTTACTAAGCCGGATGGCCTTTTGGTTCCCGGTACGTAGCCCCTTCCTCGACTCAAGTTGTCCGCTTGGGTACACAGTCTAGAACATATACCCAGGTTTTGAACCTAGAATAACTTAGCCTCATGAAGGATCCCTAGTAGGAAGGCTTATCTGCATCATGTGCATTTTGACTTAGGGGACTCAACATAGGGGTTGGGTCCGTCTAGGACATGTGTACCCAAAATAACAGACCATCTTGATGCATCCTATGTGCTACAATGTTGCATTTATTCAAGGGGAAAAGGGTCATTTGGCAGACCAATGATAGTTGAGGCAAATGAAAATTGAAGAGTAAAAAATGAAGAAAGAAGAAAAAAAAAAGAGAAAAAGAGAGGGTGAAGTGTGAAGATAAAGCGAGTGGGGCCCAATTACGTTTTCTGTCAGATTTTTGCTAAGAAAAAAAAAGAGCTTGAAAAATTCAAAAAGATTTTGCACTTTTTCATCATTTTTCGAAAAATCAAAAAAAAATCAAAAAAAAAAGAGAAAAAGAATCCAAAAAAAAGAGTTTGCATGTTTCATCATTTTCAAGGAAAAGACAAAAAAAAATATTTTCTCTAAATTAGTTGTTTTTTAATTTTCGCCTGTATCCAATCTGCCCGAACTACACATACCTGATTCTCGTCTTTCGAGGCGTGATACGTAGGCAACCCACATAGGGGCCGGTCTTCCTAGTAAATCTTAGGCTCTTGGCTTTGCGGGGTGTTAGCCAAATTTTACACTTCAAGCCATCTTTTGGCTAAATAAGTCATTTTGCAAAAATAATTGCAATCATATCTTGCATGTGTCTAATAGAGAATGTTATTGTCTCACATAGTGTTGGTTTAAGTTTTCTCATACAGGTGTGAATTTACTAATCGGAGTTTGAGCAGGGCAGATACCCCAGGACCGCTGCATGCAGGAGTTGCTTAAGGAGATTTATTTTTATTTTTATTTTTAGTTATTTTTGAGTATATTTTTTTTATGTCGTCTTTTACTTTCTAGTTTTGTACAGTAATGTCAAGTTTTTTGTTATTGTACTTTTTTATTTTGTATTTGAAAAGGCGTGGTGTAACTCAAAAATCCAAAAAAAAAAAAAAAAGATGTTGCATTTTATATTTCCGGTATAAGTTTTCTTTAGAATACTAATTCTAGAAATGAAAAAATTGAGGTTGTTTTTCCTTTAGGCAATTAATATCTAGGACTTAAAATGAATTGTTTTTATGTTTCCTTTAGTATATCAGGGCCAAAATTCAAAGAAAAGAATTTTCTTTTAGTACTTCTTTAAAAGCTTTCTTTAAGGTGTTAATTTCAAAATTCAAAATAATTTTCTTTTGTGTTTCTTGGGGAAATTAGTGAAAATGAAAAAAAAAAGAAACTCTTTTTATTTTCATTAGAACTTTAGGATACTGTACATAGAAGAAAAAATATTTTGTTTTATCTTTTTCATTGCTTGTTTCAAAAATCTTGCATCAGGATATTAAATGAAAAATCAAAATATTTTCCTATGGTTTATTCTCTAGATTTCCTTCCTAAAAAAAAGAAAAAAAAAGAACCAAAAATATTTTTTTCTAGGGCTTTCCTTAATAATTTTCCGTAGGGTGTTTGTTTCAAAAGAAAAAAACAAAGAGAGAAAAAATGCCCGTTAAGCTTGAGTTTAGAATAGGTCATAGAACATTAAGTCTAGAAAATTCAAAAATAAAGGATTTGCTTCTTTTATCCCTATTTGCTCATCAGAGTAGTCATTAAGGTAAAAAAAAAGGGAAAATAGAGAACGTCAATTTGTTTCTTGATCTTCCAGAACTACGCAAAGATCTGATTCATGCGGGGTCATGATACGTAGGCAACCTACATAGGGTTCGATCGAATCATTTTTTTTATTTATTAAAAGGAAAAAAAAGAGGAAAAATGGGAAAAAGAGAAAAGGAAAGGAAAAATAGGCAGAATTGTGGGATGTGAGAAATGAGAAGGAAGAAAAATAGTAATAATTAGAAAGAAAATGAGCAAGCTAAGAAGTTTGAGGGAAGAAAAGAGAGGTTGACATAAACCATTGGGATGATGCCAACTTATCTTTGTACCCTCGAAGTCATTTTTAGAACCGATAACTGTGGCTAGGTGCATTGCACGTAAAGTGAAATTATCTTATGTTAAATGCCCTAACGCTAACGTGATGGTTTCATTTTGTCATATCATTTAAGAAAGGTGGTTGATTTTGTGGTTTTTAAAGTAACTCTTCCATACAACACAACGGCAAAAGGCAATGGCAGAGAACAACAGAACTGAGTGGGTTGATGCGGGTGCCCAAAAGCAATTTTTCAGACCCATATGCGAAAGGCTTTGATCATGCTGTTCGATGCATGTACCACTCTAAAGTCCGGGGGCATAGCATTGAAGATTGTCGCTCTTTGAAAAGGGAAATAGAAAGAATGATTCAAGAAGGGGTAGTTGTGGTCAATGACAGTGACAGGGAGCATGCGAATCCTCTTGGGAACTTGTTGATTAAAGCGGATAATGGTCTTGGCAGTATTGATGCGAAACTCACTGGCTAAGATGCCGTTCTTGGTAATTGGGAAGACGCTCCATTTCTT
>NW_017682807.1:4440-5679 GCF_001879085.1 Nicotiana attenuata | reverse complement strand
CTGATACAATTTCCTATTTTCTGTTATTTCTAGTCATTTCTTTTGCTTAGTTCTCTTTTCTTTCCACAGTTCTTTTCCTGTTGGCTCTAGTGACATGACATGCACAACATAATTCTCAGCCTGATCTTTAAAAATCAGTTTGGCCAAGAAGCAATGAGACAATTTTGAAGATGACAGGGGCACTTGAGGGAAACAAAAACAGATTTAGGCACTTTGAGATCATTTGAAGCCCGAACCATGAGAAACTGGGGCAGATAGAACATAAAGCAACACTTTTGAAATACATCATGCTGCACCGGTTTGAAGCTAACGACAAGTTCGCCCCGAACTGGCAGGGGCCATTTGTTGTAACCAGAATGTTGTCCAATGGCGCATTATATTTGACAGATGTGGAAGGAAAATGTGTAGAAATGGCTATCAACTCTGATGCAGTCAAGCGATACTATGTATGATTTCTTGGTTTATTTGTACTTTATTGTATTTGGCATATTTTTGAGATTGAAATGACGAAGGCATTTTGTTCTGCTATCCAAACACTTTATCTTTTGTTACCCCCTTTGAGCCTCACTCATTTTCTTTCATACCCCTCTTTTGGAATCAATGACAGAATTCGTAAACACAAGCATGGAAAGTAAGTGAGAGAAAGAGAAGGAAAACAATGAAAAAGAGAAAGAAGGGAAGAGAAAAAAAGAAAAAGAAAAAGAAAAAAAAAAGAAGAAAAGGCAGAAGAAAGAAAGAAAAAAAAGAGAAAATGGAAGGAAAAGAAAGGAAAAATCACAACAACAAAGTAATTCCTATGACCTGAACTACGTTTGACTTGATCCCGAAAGGGTATGTAGGTAGCCTCTCTCTGAGGTTCAGTCACACCGAAATAAAAGTCCAAAGTCCCCAAGGAAGAAACTGGGGTAGAAGTTGTGGTTGTTGGGGCAAATCTGATTCCGAAAGTTGTAATTTTGAACCCATGTTGAATTGTTTTGAGCCTTTGATACCCTTTCTTTCTAACCCTATCCAAAATCCCACATTACGGTCCAAAGGAAGACCTTCTGATCAGTCTTCGAGAGATGCCAAGTCAAGCGAGTAGAGGTGAATCATATCAGGGGCAACACTCCGGTCTAAACGAAGGAAATGAAGAATGAGAGTGTCTTGTTGATGAGAACTCTCACGGGTATCCCAAGGCGACGAAAGCTGAGAGAAATCAAAAATGAGAGAGTCTTATTGGTGAAAACCTTCATGGGCACC
>NW_017682807.1:0-696 GCF_001879085.1 Nicotiana attenuata | reverse complement strand
CCATATGCGAAAGGCTTTGATCCTGCTGTTCGATGCATGTACCACTCTAAAGTCCGGGGGTATAGCATTGAAGATTGTCGCTCTTTGAAAAGGGAAATAGAAAGAATGATTCAAGAAGGGGTAGTTGTGGTCAATGACAGTGACAAGGAGCATGGGAATCCTCTTGGGAACTTGTTGATTAAAGTTGATAATGGTCTTGGCAGTATTGATGCGAAACTCAGTGGCTAAGATGCCGTGCTTGGTAATTGGGAAGACGCTCCATTTCTTGGTCAGCCGGAGTGGAATTTTGGTGGTTTATTTTGTTGTCATTTCTGTTGTCCGGGTTATTTCAGGGTTGTAATCCGGATATTGTCTTGTGACTCAAACCCTTCTATCCTTTCATTTTGCTTGGTTTGTTTAGTCGTAGTAGCTCATTTAGTATTGTCTAGGTTTGTTCCAGGGTTGTAACCCCAGTCTAGTTTGCTTGTCGTGTTGTTCGAACCGTTCCACCGTCTGTCTGATACAATTTCCTATTTTCTGTTATTTCTAGTCATTTCTTTTGCTTAGTTCTCTTTTCTTTCCACAGTTCTTTTCCTGTTGGCTCTAGTGACATGACATGCACAACATAATTCTCAGCCTGATCTTTAAAAATCAGTTTGGCCAAGAAGCAATGAGACAATTTTGAAGATGACAGGGGCACTTGAGGGAAACAAAACA
>NW_017682806.1:5604-9283 GCF_001879085.1 Nicotiana attenuata | reverse complement strand
ATAATCTACGATAATATTCATCATGGAAAATTGCAAGAAAAAGATGAAATAAAGAAGTATGATGTTTTGGGTGATCTCTCACACTTGTGTTTCTTGCCCAAGAACTCTCTAAAACCAATCTGACCTAATGTAGCCGAAATCCTACTTTTTATAAAGGTTTTACACCAATTTTTCCCGACTTGACAATCCTGCCCCTGACTATTTCGCGTTCTGCCGCGGTCCCACCGCGGTTACGCCGGGACCGCAGCCAAAAAGGGTCTCTGAATCTTCATCTCTACTTTGTCGCGGTCCTACCGCGGTTACGGTCTGACCGCGGCAGGCCAACTTCTGCCTTCCTTTGACTTTTCACTTGGTGCATTTCTTGGGCATTGTTTGATTGGACTCCTTTTCTCCGTAATTGATCCCAAACTTGCTCCATCGACTTATTTCTTTGGATATAACCTGCAAAGCATGAAAAGCACTAATCAGAGCATTTGGTTATCACTTTTTACAACAAAGCTATACAAAAATGTGGTTCTTTAGGGTCTAATTATAGTCTAATTCACCTATTATCAACACCCCACACTTAAATCTTTGCTCGTCCTCGAACAAGTTAAACCACACTTTTAGTCCTAATCATTTGATGCATTACCCTTTTTATGTCGCACCTGCTATTATGAAAGAACAACCTAAGCAGTGCAACAGCCACACCTCAGATGAAGACTCTAATGCCATGCCACACTCATGCTTACTCTATGTACTCTAACAGAAGTGAAGGCTTGCTTTTTCTTCTTGAGTTCAATGCCCTCACATCACATTTTTTAGAGAAGTTCCACACACATGAAATCAAACAACAAGGAACTGTAGAATAAACGAATTCACTCACTCTCAGCAAAGAACATTCATATGCCACACATATACACCATAAGCTTGCCCTTAGTGTAATACTCTACTAATCGAGTTGCTCAATCTAAGATCAATAGGTCTTCATTTGGTTGTAATGTAGGCCACGGAACGGGTAGGATATATTTTGATATAAAAGTGACTACACCTCCCTAAGCACTTTAATACATACATTTTCTCAATTAAACCTCATACTCATGTCAAGCCCAACTCCACCTTCACATCAATTTATATTACCCCATACTTCTTTAAGCACATTTACATCAAGAGCCACCACTTATCAAGAATTTTTTTTTCAATTCAAGTGGCTCTTCCTTTTTCAAAACAGTGCACCTTTCTCCTTATTCAATTAGTTCCACTCGAAAGCCAAACCGACCACCCCACACTTTAACTTTTACAAGGTTCATAACAATTCAAGTGCTCATGAGAGGTGAAAAGGTTCAAATAGATGGTCAATTCAAACAAATGGGTAAGGCTTGTAATGTGGTTGCCAAAGAAAAAGGATTATAGGCTCAAAGGGGTTAACTATGGTAATGTGTAACAGGTGGATTCATTATTATATAGTCTACACAAAGAAATGCCTAAATCATCTCTAAGACCAAATAACTACTATTTCGCTTTGCACACACACGGGGCAAGTTCTAGGTATCGCATGCAAGCACAGAATACGTGTATAACCTCACACACACTTGGCATGTAACTCATTCCGAATAAGTTTGTCAACACATTCACAAGAGCATTCAAATAAGACAAGGTGTGCAAAATTAAGGCATAAGATTAAGAGTCTACACATGAACCTAGACGTCGCACCCTCAAGTTTGTTTTAAGTATTTACAGGTATGAACACCACGGGATGCATTCTTGCCTAAGGGTCCTAAAATCTATTAAAGAAAAATCTACCTAACCCGGTTCAAGAAAAACCCTTGGAAAAGAACCGGGGTCAAAAAAAAAACCAAGGGGGAATTACTACATTACCTAAAAAGAAAATAAAAAATCTTTTTGGCTTTTTGATTAGACTACTTCTCTCAAGAGTACTGTATAGATGGTCCGTCATCAGGAAGAGTCTCCTAACTTTTCTAGTTTTTTTTTTATCCGACCTTAACCCTCAAGAAACCCGTCGACAGTGTCCGTCGTTGGGCCAAGTCGGTGACATCTAAGCTATATGTACAACAACACATATATACACAAATCATATATACAGATACCCAAGGCTCCCACCCCACACACAAAGAGTGTGGCATGTCCTCATGTCATAAAACAGTTTAAAGCACAGAAGGGTAAGAGGACTTCCCTGGTCATCATTCGGAGTCAGAGACGGTATTGGGATCCACGTGACAGGCCCTCCCTAGAGCCCGGAACCAAGCCATCACCCGTCTCTCAGACCTGGCCTGCCGTCTAGACATGGCATCCAAACGAACATGCAGGCTATCTAGCGAGGTGCGAAGTTCTGCCACGTCTTCCTCCACAGAAGTCAACAAGGGTCGGCTGGTGTATGATCTAGAGAACTCCGCCCCAGTATGGGGTTTCCGTGAGGAACCAGCTGCATCATAAGACCTCCGGGGTGGTGCCATGGGCGCTGGGGCATCATCATCATCGTCCAGGTCAATGTGTGTAGGTGCATCTCTGCCCACTTTGATCTTTGACGCTCTGAAGGCTGTTCTTGGGGGGTAAAGTGCCATCCATCGGATTGACTGGGACATTAACCATCAAACATAACCTCGTCACAAGTGAGGGGAAGTAAAACCCCTTCGTCATCAGAGGCGACCGGATCATCATTTCATCTCCAATGATCTTAGCGATATCGACGTCCTTCCTGGTCACAAAGCACCAAACCAATAAAGCCCGCAAGCTGTTCACATCTGTTGTGTTGCTCGTGGGCAACAATCTGCTGCAAATCATAGTGAACCAACACTTAGCTTCCCAGGTCAGTGACTTGGAATACAAGGTCATGTTCTCCTAAATCCAAATTGGCCTTCCCCCTGAGCATAAGGAGTCAGTCAGAGTGCCCCAGTCTACCCCTGGAGAATTGTGGTAATAATCATTGTCACCAGTGAATGGGGGCAACTGCAGGACCTGGCGAATTGTCTGGACTGAAGCATCTACTACCTTGCCCCGCACAATCACAGACCGGCACATATGTTCCGGGCAGTTCGCGTAGAACTCCCGGACTATCATTGGGTTTGCCGTGTCAGGTTCATCGAATAAGTACTCCATCCCCCTCCGGCGGATTTCTTCGTACATATCCGGCTTTTCAACTCGGAGGGCGGCCCTGTCAATACCAATCTCCGGGACAAAGTTCTTAGTGGCTTTCGCATGAAACCTGTCCTGGGCCTCCTCGGATGTGAACCGGGTGGCATCATAAGTGGGCACATCGGAAGTACTGTCCGAATTTCTCGCTTCTTTCGGGCCATAGTACCTGCAATCAATTCATCATAACAATCAGGGACAGCCAAACATGTGCCAGTCGGATGGATACTCAGACTTCGCCACCCGCTGGCACAAAATAGTTACCCAAAATGGACAACATCCACTATTGTCCCCACACCACCTATCAATAAGACAATTCCGCCATATAAGACCCCCCCACAAGCTACCACCAATAAATACCATTTAAGTACTACCACCACCCACCCCACACACAAATTATCAACTAGAAATACACCCCACACCTACACAAATCAACCCCAAACACCAATTACAACACCAAACTTAGAGTCTAAAACCCCATTGCAACCAAAAGCAAAAATTCTATACAATAATCACTACATAATACAAAATACATACAACATAAGGAAAA
>NW_017682806.1:0-2955 GCF_001879085.1 Nicotiana attenuata | reverse complement strand
CTTGTCTTTCCGCTGTCCCAGCACTGACCCCACTGCATAGTCACTAGCGTCACACATGAGTTCGAACGGTTGCTCCCAGTCGGGGGCGACTATGATAGGTGCTGTGACTAGCCTCTTTTTCAACTCCTCAAATGTGACCCTGCAATCATCAGAAACAAGAAGGGTGAGCTTTTTCTAACAACTTACAGAGAGGGTTGGCGATCTTTGAAAAATCCTTTATGAATCGCCGATAGAAACCGGCATGCCCGAGGAAGCTTCTGATTGCTTTGACCGAAGTTGAGGGGTAGCTTTGCTATCACATCTACCTTGGCACGATCCACCTCAATTCCTTTGCTTGACACCCGGTGTCCCAAGACTATGCCCTCTTGTACCATAAAATGGCACTTTTCCCAATTCAGAACCAGATTAGTCTCGATACACCGCTTTAGCACACGAGTCAGATTTATCAGGCACTCATCAAATGAGTTCCCCACCACTGAGAAGTCATCCATGAATACCTCCATTATATCCTCTACCATGTCAGTGAATATGGCCATCATGCACCGTTGGAATGTGGTGGGTGCGTTGCATAGGCCAAAGGGCATCCTCCAGAAGGCATAAATGCCATACGGGCAAGTAAAAGAGGTCTTCTCTCTGTCCTCCGGTGCAATGGAGATCTGATTGTACCCGGAGTATCCATCCAGAATACAGAAATGTGACCTCCCTGCCAATCTGTCTAATATCTGATCAATGAAGGGAAGTGGGAAGTGATCTTTCCAGGTGGCTAGATTTAACTTTCGATAGTCCATGCAAATTCTCCAGCCCGTGACGGTTCTTGTAGAGATCAATTCATTCTTATCATTCTTGACTACCGTCATGCCACCCTTTTTAGGAACACATTGAACTGGGCTAACCCAGCTACTGTCAGAAACTGGGAAAATGATTCCCGCATCTAACCACTTGATTACTTCTTTCTTCACCACTTCCTTCATATTGGGGTTCAGCCTTCTTTGGTGTTCCCTGGAAGGTTTGTGTCCCTCTTCCAGTAGAATTTTGTGCATACAGTAGGCGGGGCTGATCCCCTTTATGTCTGCCGTGGTCCACCCAATGGCAGTCTTGCACTCCTTCAGTACCTGCAATAGTTGTTGAGCCTACACATCTAACAAACTAGATGAGATAATAACAGGTAATGTGGATTTAGGTCCAAGAAATTCATACCCGAGATGGGCGGGCAATGGCTTCAATTCCAGCTTTGGTGGTTCTTCGATGGATGGCTTGGCTGGAGGAGTTTCTCGATTTTCCAAGTGCAATGGTTCAAACTCTAGAGTCCTATCCCAGAACCCTCTACCCTCTAACGCCAACACCTATTCCGCCAAATCCTCTCCATTTACCTCATCCAAATTCATTAGACATGCAGCAAGGGGGTCCTCGATAGTCAGCCTTTCATCATCAGTCTCTACAATCACATCCACGGCATCAATTAGAGAGCAATTGGCGAATTCACTTGGTCGCCTCATAGATTTCTGCACATTGAATGTTATTTCTTCATCGTTTAGTCTCATCTTGAGCTCCCCAGTCTCACAATCAATTAAAGCTCTCCCCGTGGCCAGGAACGGTCTTCCCAAAATTATGGGAATTTCTTCATCCACCTTACAGTCTAGGATCACAAAATCTGCAGGGAACACAAATTTCCCTACCTGAATTAGCACATCATCTAGGATTCCAGAGGGTCGTTTCATAGTCCTGTCAGCAAGCTGCAACAACATAGAGGTGGGTCTAGCTCTTCCAATGCCCAACCTCTTATAAATTGCTAGGGGCATAAGATTGATGCTGGCCCCTAGATCACACAGTGCCTTAGCAAAAGCAAAATTACCAATAGTGCATGGAATTGTAAAGCTCCCTGGATCAGACAGCTTTTCCGCAATTGGTCTAGTCACCACTGCACTACAGGTCTGAGTAAGAGTAACTGTGGCCAAGTCTTGGAAATCAAATTTTCGGGACATCAAGTCCTTCATCATTTTTGCATACCCAGGCATCTCCTTCAAAGCTTCAATCAATGGTATATTTACCTGGATTTGCTTCAGCATGTCAAAGAACTTCTTGTATTGTTCCTCCTTTTTGTACTTAGCCAACCTCTGGGGGAAAGGTGCAGGGGGTCTCTTCTTCCCAATCACTTGGGACTGATCTTTCTCAGCTGCTACATCAACCACTGGCTCCTAGACAGTTTCAGCTTCCTTCTCGGTCTCATTCTGCGTGCTATTTTCTTCTTGGGCAGGCTGGACTGTCACCTCTGTTAGTTTCGTTGATTCATCCAGCTCAATGGGCACTGGTATGAGTGTTTCAGCCTGTCTAGTTTCTCGAGACCTCTCCTACTCTACATCCAAATCTCTGCCATTACGTAGACTCACCGCCATCAGCTGCTTCGGGTCTTGATCTTTTGGATTTATCTGTGTGTCTGTAGGTAGTGTCCCATGAGGACGATTGTTCAGAGATATCGAAATTTGGCCCACCTGCACTTCAATATTCTTGATTGCTGCATCATGTGCATCTACTCTATCGTTAATTTTTGCATTAGACCCAATTACCTGCTGCATCATTGCTTCAAGTCTAGTAAACCCATCTTCCTACCTTCCACCATGCTGCTGCTGAGGAGGGTGATACCCCTGCTGCTGATTCTGATTATTATATCCAAGTGGCCTTGGGTAAGGAGCCATATTGTTAGGGGGTCTCATACCTCCCATGTTCCCAGTATTGAACTGTGGCTGGGCTGGCCTGTACTGCTGATTCTGTTGGCCCCAATTCTGACCACCCTGTCTCTGGCCTCCATAATTAGACGCATAGTTCATGTTTTCAGGATAGTGATGATGATCATGTTCTGCATTCCACTGATTACCGATTGGCTGACTAATGCAAGATGCACACAAGCCCCCATTGGTAGTGTCTACGATGTGTACATGCTGCTTCTGCCCTGACTCT
>NW_017682805.1:5803-9284 GCF_001879085.1 Nicotiana attenuata | reverse complement strand
GCAGACTTGTGAGTTGTTACCTAAGCTATTGATGCGATGGTGAGCGTGAAACTAAAGACTTGATTTGCATGTACGTCTCCTGTGAGTAGAACTATTTGACTAAGATCTTTATCCTAGGAGAAAATTCATCAGACTAGGTTTTCTATTATCTTAGGAGAAAGATTCATCAGACTAGATCCATTTTTGGTTGTTAGGAGCGAGATTCATCAGACTAAGATTTTGATCCTTGGAGAAGATTCATCAGACTAGGTCCATTTTGTTATCTTAGGAGAAAGATTCGTCAGACTAAGATTTTTATCCTAGGAGAAGGTTCATCAGACTAGGTTTATTATCTTGCTATCTTAGGAGAAAATTTCATCAGACTAAGGTTTTAACTCTAGGAGAAGATTCATCAGACTAGGTCCATTTTGTTATCTTGGGGGAAAGAGTCATCAGACTAAAGTTTTGGATCCTAGGAGAAAGTTCGTCAGACTAGGTTTTCTATCTTAGGAGAATGATTCATCAGACTAAGATTTTGATCCTAGGAGAAGGTTCATTAGACTAGGTCCGTTTTTGGTTGTCTTAGGAGAAAGTTTCATCAGACTAAGATTTCGACTCTAGGAGAAGATTCATCAGACTAGGTCTTTTGTTATCTTAGGAGAAAAGATTCATCAGACTAAGATTTGATTTGGAGAAAAATACATCAGACTAGGCCTTTTATCCTAGGAGGCAACATTGTGAAAACTAGTGGCAAAGGTCAATGATTTGAGAAACTTCCCTTTTGTCGGCTCTCCTCTTCTTCCTTTTCTTTTTTTTTCTTTCCTTTCTTGTTCCCTTACTGTTGAACCAGCTTTCTTGCGCTGCTTTGTTCCTGTTTCAAACAACGAAAACTTGTGAGTTTAAAATGTGGTGGTTGGTTTGTGGCCTTGAACTTTGAGGGCGGCCCGATATCCTCCATTTGTGGCATTGCATGAACTGTCATCTCCCCCAATCCTTATATTGCATATGAATCCCGCAGCATGTCTATTGTCCCCACATCGTGTATATGATGTTCTTTCTTGACTTAACCACTGGCTTCGGCCTTGAGTTTATTGTTCCTTCACTCACTATGATAACTGATTCCCCTTTTCTTTGTTACCATTAATGCAGCAAATATCTCTGATCCGTTCACCAACCATCCTCCATCTGTTGCATTGTTCCTGAATTGATACGTACCACGCCCTTGTATTTCACACGAGCATGTTAGTTGTGGCCAACTCATTGTGCCTGCTCTCCTGACTTGACGCCTTGATGTGTGCACCAGATCCCGTTTTGTTTAATTGGAAAGCTTGGTGGCAGATTTTGAAGTCATTTCTCACTTGTTTTGAACAACCGACCCAGGAAGAGGGAGTAAAACAAGGTGGAAGGAATAGAGTAAAGGATAATGGAAAGAGACGATTCCTAACAAGAAACCTACAGAGTAGCCAACCATCAGATGTGGATACCGACTCTAGCGACCTTGACATGCACCTGCGGCCTACTCTGTTTAGCAAATCTGATGTTCAGCTCTTGTTGTACCTTTTCGCCGTGAAACTGGGCTTCAATGCTCCGCTTGCCCGATCTGATTCACCATCCTTAGTCGACTTGTGGTGCCCGTAGGGTTTTCACCATCAAGCCTCTCTCATTTTGGTTTTCTCTCGTCTCACCATCGCCTTATGGTGCCCGTGAAGGTTTTCACCAATAAGACTCTCTCATTTTTCATTTCTCTCATATTTCATCGCCTTGGGGTACCCGTGGGGTTCCCATCAACAAGACTCTCTCATTCTTCATTTCCTTCATTTGGACCGGAGTGTTGCCCCTGATACGATTCACCTCTGCTCGCTTGACTTGGCATTTCTTGAAGACTGATCAGAAGGTCTTCCTTTGGACCGTAACGTGGGCTTTTGTATAGGGTTAGAAAGAAAGGATATCAAAGGCTCAAAACAATTCAACATGGGTTCAACATTTCAACTTTCGGAATCCAATTTCCCACAACAACCACAACTTCTGCCCCAGTTTCCTTCTTGGGGACTTTTGAATTTTTTTTTTTTTGGTGTGACTGAACCTCAGAGAGAGGCTGCCTACGTACCCTTTCGGGATCAAGTCAAACGTAGTTCAGGTCATAGAAATTACTTTATTGTTGCGCTCTTTCTTTCTTCCACTTTTCCTTTTCTTTCTTTTCATTTTTCTCTTTTTTTTTCCTTTTCTCTTCTTTTTTTTTCTTTCCTTTTTTTTTCGCTTTTTCTTTTCTTTTCTTTTTCTTTTCTCTTCGTTTTCTTTTCCTTCCTTTTCGTTTTCTCTTCTTTTTCTTTTTCATTGCTTTTCTCTTGTTTCTCCACCTACTTTCTCCGCTCGGATTTACGAGTTTTATTATTGATTCCGAAAGAGGGGTATGCAAGAAAATAATCGAGGCTCAAAGGGGTAACAAAGGATCAAGTGTTTGGATAGCAGAATAAAATGCCTTCGTCATTCCAATCTCCAAAACATACCAAGTACAAACTACACAGTTAAACAAGCTGAGGAAAACACACATAACACCTATTGATTGATTCACATATTTGCCTTCTGTATTTGTCAATTACCTAGCACCGTTGGACAACAATCTCGGTACCACGAACGGTCCCTGTAGACTTGGGCGAACTTGCTTTAGCTTCAAACCGATGCGGCGTGATGCATTCCAACAGTATTTTTTTATGTTCTATCTGCGCCCAGTTTCACTTGATTTGGGCTCGAAGTGATCTCAAAATGCCTTTACTTATTTCCCTTGACTGTCCTTATGGTTTCAACATTGTTTCATTGCTTCATTACTAAACTGACTTTTTAAAACAGGTTGAGAATTATGCGTGCACGTCGTGTCACTAGAACCAGCATGAAAAGAATTGTAAAAGGAGAAGGGAACTAAAAAATGACCAGAAATGGCGGGAAACAGAGAATCGCATTAGACTGACGGTGAAAGGGTTTAAACAACAAAACAAGCAAACTAGACTAGAGTTACAAACCTAGACGGCACTAAGCAAGCTATTATGACTAAACAAAGCAAAGTGAAAAGATAGAAGGGTTTGAGTCACAAGACAATGTCCGGATTACAACCCTGAAAATAACCCGGACAACAGAAATGACAACAACATAAACCACCAAGATTCCGCTCTAGCTAACCAGGAGATGGAGCGTCTTTCCAATCACCAAACTCGACATCTTAGACACTGGATTGCCCATCAAAATTGTTGGGGCCTTCACCAATTTCAATATCATTGACTTCATTAAACGAGTTTCCGAGAGGATTCTCATACTCCTTGTCGCCATGGATCTTCCCCACAAAATGTGCACCATCATGTGCAGGTAACGGATTCTGTGTAATGTTCTGGGTGGCACTGTCCTGGACCGCCATTACCCCTTCCTGAATCATTCTTTCTATCTCTCTTTTCAAATCCCGGCAACTTTCGACATCGTGCCCCTGGGCATTGGAATGGTATTCACACCTTTT
>NW_017682805.1:0-2653 GCF_001879085.1 Nicotiana attenuata | reverse complement strand
GAATTTTGTCTCTAAAGAGCCCTAATTAATTAACATTATCAATTGCTATTATTTAAAGTATGCAAGGATTTTGGGCCTCCAGTTCAAGTCCACACCCGAACAAGAGGAGAACCTCTTAATTCGAACATGCTACTTAACTAGCGAGCCCTGAACCCAAATCGCCCAATTAATATTGTGACGTCCAGCCCTTAGCATTTAAAAATGGATCCAGGCATAAAAGAATAAGCAAGTTAGCGTCATAAGGGACGGTCTCGTGTTGGGCTTAGCATTGGTTCATAAGGAGCCTGATTTGAAAGGCCCTACAGACCAAGGAATCTCGTATATGGGTCTGAGCTTAGCGGATTTGAGCAATTAACTTGGCCTGATTGTTTTGGAGCCTTATTATGCGATCGAGGCCCCATTCTTACCATTCCAAAAGTTCTAGTAGTAAGCAATTTGACTATACCTCTTTAAAGACTTAGAAAACTGAAAATAAATCAAACGGATGATCATGGTAGGCGTATACTCATTCTATCCGAGGTAAATAATTTTAATGGATAACACCAACACTTTATTTTCAGATGCTCAAACAACATGCATGCAACAACAACATTGTAGAACTAGGAAATGTTCGTTTTGTTTTTTAGCAAGATGAAGGTTTAAGGTCACTAACACTGGTACAGGCATAATGCACTTATAACCATTCTTATGAAAATCTGAACTAATATCTCATCTAAAATTTAAATGACATAACACCAGGTCAGAATCAACTATACTAAGCTAACATTGTTAGACATCATACTTGTATAATTTCTGGAAAAGGAACAGTCCAATTATAGACAATGAGAATGTACCAACACACGGATTTCTAACCTAACAATTACACATTTCAATTACAGTCCTTAGTTGTATAATAAACACAATAGAATTATGAATCCAATTAAAAATACAGCAATGACTTTCGACAAGGGAGAACAAATAGCCACATCTCATTTTATTTCCAACACTCGAGATCAACAGGAAGTGTACCTGGAATTGGAGCAAAACAAAAGAAGAAGGTAGAGTCAGCAATGGTAAACAGGATCAGCAGTGATAAACCAGCAACAACACAACCATAGGACCAATTGAAAGCCAAATTGTATCACTATGACCCAGGAATAAGGACAGATGAACAGCAACTAATGGAATAACCCAAATAGGCTTGATTCAGCCCAAATTAAATCGAAACCAAACCCAGGAAGGAGTAACAGGGAATCATCAGCAACAAATCAACCAAAACACACTTGTTTGACCTCAAATTTACTCGAAATTGAACTAGGAACCCTTTGAAAACTTCAGCAACTAGAAAAAATGAGAAGCAATGCCTAGAATTCAAAATTAACCTAGAAAATGCAATGTAAGAGTGTTCTTGGAGTTTTTTGTAGTTTTACTAATTTTAATTTTTTTTTGGTTTTTCTAGAATTTAGATCTAGGATCAAGTGTTTGGGACTCTAGAAGTTCAGATTCTTTGTGTTTTGAATTTGAAATTCGAATTCCTAAGGCTACCACTTGCCGAAACTGTTTTTGGTGGGAAATTTGGAGGCTTAGAGCTGCTGAAATGGTTTTTTGGGGGGGGGGGGGAGGGCTAGAGGCTGGAATTTTTTTTTTGGGAATTTTCAGATGTGTCCCCCTTCTGTGTGAAGGCAAGGGCATGTCTATTTATAAGCACCTCGGAGGGCAGCCCTCAAATTTCCTATTTTCCTATTTTCCTTTTAGTCCCTTGTTTTCTGACTTGTGTCACAAGTTAGTACCTTACAATTACTGAAACCTACACTTGAGCCCCATTCTAGAAGATTCTAGTGAACTCTGTTGTTGTTATCTATTTGAAGAATACCTATACTACCCTTTCCTATTCTGAAATTACTACCTATACCAACTACTTATTTAAGTGCTCCAAAATACCCCCTGAAATTACTAACTCCTTACCCAACTACAAATTACAAAAGGTTGATTAACAAAACACTTCACCCATAACCAAACACCTAAAATCAGTCGAAATCAAGCTGAAATAAAAACTTACTAAACACATAATAAAAGGATAGAACAGAGGCAAAATTAAGCTAAAGGAAACAACTACTAAATCAATCTCAATTATACTACATAAGTCAGAAAATCATGAAAGCAATTATAATCATCTAGACTAACAAACGAACAAATTATGATTATTAAGAAAAAAATTAAACACAAAAGAAACTAATCACAATTCGACTAACAATAAAGTGCTTGAACTAATTAAGCTAACGTTCAAACTATCAAAGGAAAACACCAATTAAGCCAAAATTAAACTAAACTAAAGAAAAAGAAAATCAAAACAGCATTGAAATTAAACCAAAGCAAAACGAATCAGAAAATTAAGAGAGTTATTCATTGTCTTAAACAGAAGAAGAAGCAGGGGACATAGAAAGATGTAAAACGAGGACTCACGACTTGACTCGAACTCTTTGATTCAAAATTTGACCGCCTTGGGCGTGACTTGGACATCAATGACAGTGAATTCTCCATGAGGGGAATGAGGAAGCCATATGGTGTTGATTTGGTGAAGTTTGGAGAAATTAGGTTTCGGCCGGAATTTTCGATTTGAAATTCGAAACATTCAACTGATATTTGAGGGAAAATGGTTGTGGATTTGGGTTGA
>NW_017682804.1:8097-9284 GCF_001879085.1 Nicotiana attenuata | reverse complement strand
AGTAATTTAAAAACTAACCTAAAAAGTTAGTTTTTTGTTTTTAGTTTTTATTTTAGTTTTTTAGAGTATAGCTAGGTAGTATTCCATGGTTTTTCTATAGGCACCGGTTCTTTTCCAAGGATGTAGCTCGAACTGGGCACTTTAATTTCTTTTTAGGAGTAGTTTAGGAAGAAACTGAGTCGCTCTGAGATACTCATTGACATGGTTGATGCTAGCACATTAGGCTATAACATACATTCTGTTTTCCCGTGTATTTGGTTTGAATTGTGAAACCTAAGTAAATTAAATAGCCTATTTTGTGACGCCTTTTCTCAGTTGTTTGACTCGTATGCCACATAGTGCAATATTGCTTATATTTCTCAATTATGTGTGCTAGCTTGACTTGAGAGTTGAACAGAACCGTCTTGATTGAGTCATGTGCAACGTGTGTGTGAGGAATTATGATTTTCTATGCTATCCTGTGTAGTCTAGAACTTGCCCCGTGTGTTAATTGAAGCGAAATTGCAGGTGTGCTAATCAAGGAGATGACGTAGGTATTTTCTTGCTTGATCATGGATGTGCTTGTCACATAAAAATAAAATTTTCCGTTGCTAGCCCCTTTGAGCCTATAGACTTTCTTTTGGCACCCACATTACAAGTCGTACCCCAATTTTGTTCTTAATTTGATATTGATTGAACCTGTACCTCTTAAGGCACTTAGTCGCTAAAAGAAGTAAGGTTAGAGATTGGGGAGTAGCTTTCGAGTGGAACCATGGAAGGGCCAGTTGGTGCACTAAAGTTGAAATTAAAGGTCACTAGCCGATGAACCTTATCGTATGGAGTGTGTGAAAAAGAAAAAGAAAAAAAAAGAGAAAGAAAATTTTAAAGAAAAAAATGATAGTGAAAGTATGTAGAAACATAAAACACCTCCAATTCTTATTGATTTGCGCTAGTGAAAAGTAGAGAAGTGCTTAATTGAAAAGAGTGTTGTGTTGTATATGGCAAGTGATTTGGTTGAGAAGAATATGTGCTTGAATTGTGAACGTAGTGTATTAAAGTGACTAGGAGGGTTAGCCACTATTCCAAAATATATCCTACCCGTCCCTTAGCCTACATTACAACCATAAAAGTCCTAATTGATCCTAGATTTGGCTAGCTTAAATTAGTAGAGATATACACTACGGGCAAGCTTATGGTACGACCACGGG
>NW_017682804.1:0-4977 GCF_001879085.1 Nicotiana attenuata | reverse complement strand
GGTGTAGAATTAGGCTTGAATTGGCGAAGTTAGTAATTTGGCGAATTCTGGTTGATAGGTGAGATTTTGATCCGAGGGTCGGAATGGAATCCCGAGAGTTGCTGTAGCTTCGTTATGTCATTTGTGATGTGTGTGCAAAATTTCAGGTCATTCGGACGTCGTTTGGTCGGGTTTTTGATCGAAAGAGTAATTCGGAAGTTTTGGAATTCTTAGGCTTGAATCCGAGGGTGCTTCGATGTTTTGATGTTGTTTTGAGCGTTCCGAAGGTTGGAACAAGTTTGAATGATGTTATGGGGTGTGTTGGCATGTTTGATCGGGGTCCCGTGAGGCTCGGATAAGTTTTGGAGGAGTTTTTGGAAGATTTTGCCGTTTTGAGCATAAGCATGTAATGATCCAAAGGTCCATTTTTAGTTCTAGAGATCGAAATTTGATTTCGAGACTACCGGAATTTTGACAATGAATTATAGGAGTGATCTGGAATGTTTGGTTTAATTTCATCAAGTAGCGATTGGGTTTTTGACGCGAAACATGAGTTAATTATTTAACGAGCGAAATGGGTATCACACTGAGCAAATGAGCTCCGAATTGAGTTTCGATTGAAGGCCTATGTTCGTATTATTATTTGTGACTCATAGGAACAAGAATCATCGAATTCCGAGTTTGTATGATGGAGTTAGAGCCTTTTTAGTGAAATTAAAGATTGCTGGTGCATCAGATCTAGTGTGCACCTTTTAGCGACCAGATTTGGCACATTTAGTGACCAGATTTGGCTTTTAGCGACCAGATTCGGGTGTATTAGTGCTGTTCTGTTTTTTTTGCTCATTTTGACGTTTTTTTCTGTGAAAGAACACGGCTTGGGGCGATTTTTGAGCAAGAAATCACGGGAAATCTTGAGGTAAGTCACTTGTAATCATTTCTACTCCATAATATTGAATTATCATAAAATAATACGACTAGATTACATGGTTTTGAGGTGTAAAGTGGGGATTTGGACCCAGGGATTTGAAAATAAGATTTGAAGATTTGGAGACCGAATTGTTATCGGAATTTAGTAATTTTGGTATGGTTGGACTCGTGGTTGAATGGGTTGTCAGATTTTGTGAGTTTCGTCGAATTCCGAAGCGTGGGCCCGGGGGCCGGATTTGAGCAATTTCGGGATTTTGATGTTAACTTGGATATTTTCGAGTGGGCTTTGCTCCCTTAGCATATTTTGATGATTATGTACTGATTGTGGCTAGATTTGGAGCATGTGGAGGTCGATTCGTGCGGGCGAGGCATCGCATGCTAGAGTTTGGACCGGATCGAGGTGAGTAATGATAGTAAATGATGTCTTGAGGGTTTGAAACCCCGGATTTGCACAATGTAGTGCTGTATTGAGGTGAAACACGCGCTTAATGGCGAGCGCGGGGTTGTTTACTACTGGGGATTGTGACTTGGTCCGTCCCAATTAATATTTTTACCGCGTATTTGACTGAAATGTATTTGTTATCAACATGACTTGGGCCTATTACCATATTTTGGGCTTCATGCCGACTGCTTGAATCCTTCTTGAATTTTTATCACTGTTTCCTCACTATTTTGATATACTACTTGAACTCAGTCCTGTTGATTATACTGTTTTACAAACTCAGCTGCTTTAATTGAACTTTGAGACTTAAATTATATTTCCACTGTTGTTTGGGCTGAGCACTACTATTTTATTGATACCTGAGGGGCTTATGATATTTTCTGGACTGAGTGAGGCCGAGGGCCATATATGAGGAGGCTTTCAGGCCTCGAGTGTGATGTGAGGAGGCTTTCAAGCCTCGAGTGTGATGTGAGGAGGCTTTCGGGCCTCGAGTGTGATGTGAGGAGGCTTTAGGCCTCGAGTGTGATGTGAGGAGGCTTTCAGGCCTAGAGTGTGATGTGAGGAGGCTTTCAGGTCTCGAGTGTGATGTGAGGAGGCTTTCAGGCCTTATGTGTGATGTGAGAAGGCTTTCAGGCCTTATGTTGATATAGCGCTTGGGCCGTAAGGGGCCCCTCCGGAGTCTGCACACCAACAGTGAGCGCGGGTACCCATATGATATGAGAGTGAGGCCGAGGGGCTGATACTATGTTGAGTAACTGAGAGTGAGCCCGAGGGGCTGATACTGTGCTGAGTGATTGATACTGGGCCCGAGGGGCTGATACTGTTCTGAGCGATTGATACTGGGCCCGAGGGGCAGATTACTACTCACTACTTACTTGTTGTTTTACCTGATTTACATGTTTTTAAAAGGAGATTTCATTTGATTCTTTACGGTTTTACTGCTTTAAGTAATTTACTGCCTGATATAGAATTGCCTTGTGCATTTATGTGTTTTCATGCTTTCAGCCATTATTTATTGCTATTACTCACTGAGGTTGAGTACTCACTTTACTCCCTACACCTCGTGTGCAGATGCAGGTATTTGTTCACCCGGTAGTAGGTTTGAGTTGATCGGAGGCTAAGTTTATCGGAGTTTAGCGAGGTGACTGCTAGTGTTCGCAGCACCGCGTTTCTTCCTTATGTTTATTAGTTCTCTTTTGTATATTTTAGGCCTTGTAGTTGTAATTATACTCTGATAGATGCTCGTGACTTGTGACACCCCGGTTTGGGCTGTGTCGGGATGGTTTTCCTTGTTATTATCACTGTTTCCGTAATTATGGCTATCTTAAACATGTTTTAGTTTTGTTTATGTTAATTAATTGTTTAAAGGAGGTGTTTCGTTTGTTCTGGCTGGCCTTGTCTTCACGAGAGGCGCCATCACGACCGGGTTCGGGAATTGGGTCGTGACACAAACTTAATTCCTTTGACATTTTAGTAATTTTGTTGCATGTTGAAAATAATAAATTCAATTAAACACGTCAAATCTATAGGCACCATGAAATAAAATATGTTGTCACGACCCGAATTTTCCACCTTCGGGACCATGATGGCGCCTAACATTGCACTCGTTAGGCAAGCCAACGTTACAGAATATTTCACCTTTTTCCTTTATCCTTTTATAATTAAAACTTAACAAAACTAAATCAGCGAAAATAAAAGCGGAAGTACATATTTAACTAATTAGCCATATACTATTAACCAATCCGAAATAGTTACAACCCATAAACTGGTGTCACAACTCATGAACATTCTATGAATAACTACAAACATAGGTTTGAGAGAAAAATACATATGTCTCGAAGAATGTAAAATAGAAACGATGTAAACATAAGAGGGGACGCCAGGCCAGCGGACGCCTGCAGGACTACCTTGGGTCTCCTTAATGCAGTATCAGCAACCGACCTCTCGATCAGCCATTACCAGCTCCGAAATCTGCACAGAAAGTACAGAGTGCAGTATCAGTACAACCGACCCCATATACTGGTAAGTGCCGAGCCTAAACTCGACGAAGTAGTGAAGAGGCTACGGCGGGGCATAATAATATATATCCTGCAACAGTTTATACTAAGACAGAAAGGAAATACATAATGAAATAAAGCAGTAACATGCATAAAATAAATACGGAACCCAATCGTTCTACTAATACTCAGTTATAACCAATCCTTAAGGGAGTTTCAGCACCACAATAATGAACCTCAGCAGAAAATCAATACATAAACAGCAATAATACGGCGCGCATCCCGATCCCACCATATAATCAATAAAGTATAAGCACCCACCCTTATTACTCCTTGTTGCGGCGTGCAACCCGATCCCACCAGTCCACCCTTATTACTCCTCCATTTATCACCCTTATTCCTCCTATTGCGGTGTGCGACCCGATCCCACATGTCCACCCTCATTACTCCTTGTTGCGACGCGCAACCCAATCCCACCGGACAATAACATTTCACCGTTATTGCTCCTGTTGCAGCGTGCAACTTGATCCTATCACATCAGTACCAATCACAAATAAAAATAAGTTTTTCACAAGTTAACTCAAATCCTCCACAACACTTATACCTCAAACCAAAACAACAGAAGATCACTACAATTATGAAACTTTATCAGTTATTACTACATAGCGAAACAAACCAAAATGTACCATGAAGCACCAATAAACCAACGTAAACCAACAGTGTGATATAATGAAACTACGAAACAATTAATAACGTCAATAGAGAAACAACCTTTAACAAGAAGCAATTAGACATGGAAGCATCAATAAGCAAGTAGCAATTAAGACAAGAAAGCAATATATATTAGGAAAGGGGGAAGGGAACAGGCTAAACAAGTAATTTGGCAATGCAATGGTGCTCGTCACCACACCTATACGCCACACACATGGTATTTAACATAGCAAGCAAGTCGGGGATCCCTAATCCCTCAAGTCAAGGTTAGACCAAACACTTACCTCAAGCCAACGGGTATCTCAAAGCTCAAATACCGCTTTACCTCTCGATTCCACCTCCAATCCACTTGTATCTGATCATAATTATCTTAATAACTCAATTAACGCTAAAGAAACCAATTCCAATGCATAATTTTAGATTTACAAACATTTTCCCCAAAAAGTCAAAAATAGACCACGGGCCCGCTTGGTCAAAACTCGAAATTCGAACCAAAATCCGATTGCCCATTCATCCCCGAGCCCGGATATACAATTGGTTTTCGAATCCTACCTCAATTTGAGGTCTAAATCCCCAAATTGCAAAATTCCTACGTTCTAACCAAAAACACCTAATTCCACCAAGAAAACCCCTAGATTCTAGGATGAAATTTTGTAAAAAGATGAACTATATTGAAAGAAATGAGTTAAGAATCATTTACCTATGATTTGGGGAAGAACTTGCCCTAGGAAAATCGCCTTTTGAAGTTTAGATTTTGAAAAATGGGAGAATGAATGAAATATCTCGTCTAAGTTATGTTTTGAACAACTGCAGATGTTGCATTTGCGACCTGAGCTTCGCAAATGCGAAGCTCGCAATTGCGAAGCCTTCACAATTCCTGATGCCTTCACAAATGCGAGGAAAGTGTCGCGAATTGCGGTC
>NW_017682803.1:7554-9285 GCF_001879085.1 Nicotiana attenuata | reverse complement strand
ACTAATGCTTCAAACTCTTCCCATAGATCCTTTAAACTTTGAAAAAATGAACAGAAACAGAAGCAGTTCCTTGGCATAAGGTAGCAATTTCTTTGTGAAGATTAAAGGATCTTGCACCATCAACTTTGTTAAACCTTTCAAACAAATCATACCACACAGCCTGTGCACTTGAAGCATACATAATTCCACCTAGCAATCCACTAGCCACAGAATTCATTATCCAAGAAAGAACTATTGCATTAACTCTTTCCCAATGATTCCCCAATATTTCTAGGAATTTATCTTTAGTACAAAAGCCATCTACCAACCCCAATTTGTTCCTCCCCAATAGAGCTACCCTCATTGATCTAAACCAAATTGAGTAGTTTTCAATACCTGTCAGTTGAAACGAGATAATTTGAATGCCACTGACGTCTGCTGGTGATAGAAATAGCGGGTGATTGTAATCTATCCCAGACATTTGATTCACCCCTAACACTGGAGCTGAAGGAACTGGAGTTGTTGCATGTGTCTCATCTGTTTGATTTGATAGAATCGCCTTTGTTGACCAAGAAGCTCAAGATTCAACCGTGAACAAAGGATAGAGTAAACAATTGACTTAATTGATTCAGGAATGAACCACATTACTAGCTAAGCTCTGATACCATGAAATTGTATGTAGAAGCAGAAGATGAAGATAGACGAGAGAGAAATGAGAAAGGAGATAGAATGAGGAAGAAAAAGATATCTTCAGCTATTCATTTCATATTAATTGAAAAAGAATATTAGATGTGTGTGTATATATAATAGACACATGTTTAACTAACTTAACCACCTTCTTTATTCTTATTGGTGGAGACTAATAGAGGAAAATACCAAACTGTCCTTATGTGATTCCTTTCTCAACACCAGGTCCAAACTATTTACTACTCCTACCCATGGGGCCCAAACTATTTACCCGGTTATTTTCACTGTAACTGTTTTGTGTATGTCTCACCGATGGCCTTGAACCTGGTGTTGTGGGCGAATCCATATTATCCCTTTTCCCTTCCTCCTCTTTCACTGCACCTCTATCTTTTCCCTTCTTCACAACTTTTTCCTTTTCCTCTTCCTCCCCAGATTCTTCCTCTTCCTCTTGTTTGTCTACTTCCATTTCCCCTGCACTCTCTCTGTCTTCTCCTATTTCATCCTTATCATCATCAGTTTTTATTTCTTCACTGTTCTGTTTAACCTTTTCTTCTTGCTCGTTTGTTTCTTTTTCTTGTTTCTTCTCTTCTAGGATTTCTTTCGCGGAAGCCATGGTAGTGATCTGTAGGTTTTGTCTGTGTGTTGAAGAGAAAAAAATCTTTTGAAGGAAAACTGTTGCAAATGAGTGAATTGGACCATATTTGTCAGATCCGGATGAATACTAGTAAAGATCGCGGGAATTCTTTTTTGGAAACGGTATATTTGGTTAACTACATATTAACTACTGGATTTCTCGTCAAGAAAGGGTATAAATCCAGTAGCTTCCTATAGTGAAAGAGGATCCCTACTAATATGGAAAACTATGTAATCATCCAACATTTGTTCCCATTACATTGCCTATGTCCAACAATTTTCAACTGCTTAATTATGTCAAAATTGTCTTTCCTTGTATGTTGAAATCTTCTACAAGTACATCAGAGGCAAACACAACCTCCAAACCACCTCTTCTCCTCAATGACCTACATGTCTGCTAATGCAAAATCAGTTTAATTTCAAAAAAAAAAT
>NW_017682803.1:0-6660 GCF_001879085.1 Nicotiana attenuata | reverse complement strand
TTATACTAAATGGAAGGAGAACATGTATTGAGATTTGTTTTGAAGCTCTTGAATTTAAAATTTTTATTTTGAAGATTCTTGTTTGATTCAAAGTGGGTGCTGTTAAATATTGCTTATAATACCTTCTGGAAGTTCATACTGAAATTTGATAGCATTTGGAGTTGATTTGAGGTGATTGAGATCGAAATTTTCAGCTGAAAATCGAAGAAGAACACAATTACCCAATAGTATACTGTTACGGTATACAATATGCTGTAGGAGTATATAACTATACTGCAACAGTATGCTGTTATAGTTTACAATATACTGCAACGGTATATTGTAATAATCGAAGAAGAACACAGTTACCTAACAGTATACCGCTATAGTATACAATATACTATAGGAGTATATAGTTATACTGCAACAGTATACTATTATAGTATACAATATATTGTTATAGTATACTGTAATAATATGCAGTATACCATAACAGTATGCTGTAATAGTATACAATATACCATAATAGTATACTTATTACCCGTAAATTCACTTGCCTTTTCCTTTTTAATTTGCTTTAAGCTTTTACCCAGCGTGAGGGGCAAAGTGAAAATTCAAAACTTGTTTTCGCTTTGATTTATTCTATGACTTGAATTCCAAGACTTCTGACTTCTGCAAAATATTGATATACCATTGGAGGACCTTGAAGCTTTGAAACTCATAAATTGAGTTTGTGGTTATTTTGAAACTCAAAACAAGATTTTTTTTTAACTCTTTGCGTACAATTGTATACCCTGTTGGTATAACTATATACTATACTGGTATCATATGTTAGTTAATATTTTTTGGTTGTATTAGCTACATTTAATTGGTACACAATTTGATTTTTCTTTAGTAATAGTATAAAAAAAGAATAATAAAAATAGTGAAACCAGTAAATGAAATTAGACTATAAAGAGAAAAAGAATATAAAAAAAAATTAAATAAAATTAGAAAAGGAAAATAGAAAAATATAAGAAGAAACGGAGAAAAAAGAAAAGGAGAAAAGAAAAAAAAAGAAAAAAAGAAAAGAAAATAAGCATAGAAATAAAAAAGAATTGGAGAATAAAGAAAAAATTTCCCACAAAAAACTACTATGGGTGGGAAATGTAATTAGTTTCTGGGTAGAAAAACAAATGGATAGACAAGGATAAATAGTTTTGTTTTTGTGGGTAGCTGTGTCAAAACCCAAGGGATAGTATTCCTTATCCTTATAACTAGACGATTCCTAAAAACGCGATATACAATGTATAATTCAAAACATGTAATTAGTTTTAAAGTTGATAATACTTAGAAGAACTTCTGTTTTCAATTATGACCTTCTTAATGATCTTGAATATAAACTAATAAGAAATTGTGAAACATATATAGTAATTTTAATGTAATTTTTAGAAGTAAACGATTTGACTCTAGTATCTGAATCTTTCATCTTTTTTTAAAACTATTCCTTCTCTAACGATAGTTCTTCAAAGATTTAAAGAATTTAATTAAAAACTTGTTGAAGATAATACTTTTTATGTAGTTTTTAAAATTTTAATTTCTCTAAAAAGAATAGAGAATCAATTTGTATAAATTCACACCAAAAATTTTCTTTTCTTTTTCTTTCTTGAAAACTCTACAAATCTTTGGAATCAATACAGTCAACACAAATAAATACTAGTGGATCAGCAGTGATAATTTGTAATGAACAGAAGAGGCCTTTCTCTAATTGATAGGTCACAGTCACACTGTGGAAACTACGAGTACGTGGACGATTTACCACAGTTGAACTGTAGAACACAATATTCTAAAGAATCGATTTTATCTTAAGTGGAAATATAATTCAACAACGTTACATTTTAGCAAAAGTCGCATTTTTCTCTAGGAAAATGGAGGTCCCATATGCTTCCCCATATTGCTGTCTTCTCAATCACAAGCCCCAGTTATACATATAAATTTTTGGTTTCCCACTCGTCAGTAGGGCGTACTTGCATTAGAGCCCGATTAAATTTGGATCGTACCAAAAAATTCCACATAAGATAAAACACTTCCTAACAAAGACGATTCCATACCTAGGAGTTGTATACACCAACACTAGGAGTTGTACATTTTGAGTTTTTCTTCTATGCTAATACTGTATTTGATAGAGTACACACCCATATATTTCAGTACTTGGTCTGAGAACATCAATATTTGTTAATTCCAGTTCAAAATTGCATCCTCAAATACAATTCTAGTTAACCTACTCTCCTTGATCGAGTTAAAACTTGCCTCCGCAATCTGTTCCAATGTTCTCCATCAATTTTATTGGGTAAAGGCTCCTGTTAGGATTAGATGATCCTCAAGCTCAAACCTGTATCTGAATTAAGTCATAGCACTTTTCCCCAAACAAGCTAGTCCAATGAAATGCAGTTAATTAATTAAGTAGGCGAGGGATGTACAAAGAAAACCGATAAATCGCATCAACCCAATAATTCGAGTCAAACCGAAAAAAAAAATCTGATCATAATTGGTATGGTTTGGTTTTAACTAAAAAAGTCAAACCGAAACCAAACCAATCCGACACTACATTTATACAATTTTAAAAAATATTTATACATATAAATATTTATAATTTATAAATATTTCTTAAACTTGTTTACAGTTTTATCTTTAAACGTGTTATTTAAAGTTTGGACTTAACATTCTTGAATGGTCTAATAAATTGTATAGCCCATAAAGGTAGTATGTCAAATAAAGTTCAAATCAATACTAATGCTAATAAAGGAAATTAATTCAACACTAGGAATGACAATTGTGTTGGATATCCAATTTTTTAGTTTTGCATTGATTTATAATGAAAATGTATAACCTAGTTTATCTTTTTCTTTATGCTTAGTTGTGTAATTAATAGTACTTATTAGTTGTACTTCTTTTAGCACGACCTATGTACTATTTTTAGATTATGTTAATTTTTATCATGGTGTATTAATTAGTAATATTTTCTTTGTGCGATTTTATTATCTATGTTATTGAATACTTTAGTACAATGATATGACTCATCTCATATTATTATTTTATTTTTTTAAAAAATATATTATATAGTTGTATCCTACTAGGACTAAAACAAATATTTGGAGCACAAGTTACATATTTTGTGCTATTGAGACTTTATCGGAGAAAAACTCGAAAACCCGGAAAAAACCGAAAAATTCGAGAAAAATCTAGATTGAATAATTCGATTTTATTGATTTGGTTTGATTTATAAATTTAAAAATCCGACACTATTGATTTGGTTGGGCAATCAACCCGACCACGTACGCCCTATAGTAGGTCATGCACTTTGCATATTGCCAAGGTGTCACTCTATGGAACTTTAACTTATAGCTAGTAATGATTAGCATAGTGTCATACTGTCATTTATAGAGGAAAAAGCACTTGGTAATAAGGTTGGAGAGTCGGCGTGTTCAAATATCTAGACAAAATTTAATTGATCAAAACACCACTAGGTATAAATTAATTAACCAATATTATGAAGTACTCAGAATAGAGTTTTACTACTTGTTAATTTGTGACGACCCGACCCGTTGTCTTATGTATTACAGTCCCGTTTCCCCCATTTATTGCTCTTTCATGTTTTATTATCAGCAACGGGTGAGTTAGAGTTGAATTGAATTGGTTTGGATAGGAAATGAGACACTTAGTCTCTTTAAGGAAGGTTTGGTTTGGAAAAGTCAACCGAACGTTGACTTATTAGTTAGAAGGCTCGGATGTGAATTCCGGTGATTCGGTTAGCTCCGGGAGGTGGTTTGTGACTTAGGAGTGCGATCGGAAGTGATTTTGGAGGTCCGGAGTAGAATTAGGCTTGAATTGGCAAAGTTGGCACTTTGGCGAATTCCGGTGGATAGGTGAGATTTTGATCCGAGGATCGGAATGGAATTCCGAGATAGGTGATTTTGGATAGGTGTGCAAAGTTTCAGGTCATTCGGGGGTGTTTAGGTCGGGTTTTTGATCGAATGCGTAATTCGGAAGTTTTTAAGAAACTTAGGCTTGAATTCGATGTGATTTGACGGTTTTAGCGTTGTTTGATGTGTTTTGAAGATTGGAACAAGTTTGAATAAGGTATTAGGATGTGTTGGTATTTTTGGTTGAGGTCCCGGGGGCCTCGGGGTGAATTCGGGTGGTTAAACGGAGAATTCGGAGTTTGTTGCATGTTTGAAGTTTGCTGGTTCTGTCATTTCCGCATCTGCGGAAAAGGGACCGCATAAGCGGTTCCGCAGATGCGGCGTATTGGTCGCAGAAGCGGTCCTTGAGGGACCAGGGTTTTCCGCAGAAGCGGACGTGGATCCGCAAATGCGGCTTGCATGAACTAGGGAAAGATAGAACTCAACTTCACACTGGTTAGCAAAACCCTAGAGCTTCCCTGCTTCGGTAGAACCTTCTACTTTACCAAGTCAAAAGTTTAAGCTGGGACACCACGTCGATTAACTTTGCGTTCCGCCATCACATATTCCACTTCCTTCGACAAGGAAGTCGTCATCCTTTCCGGTGGCCTCTTGGGAACGCCTCTTGTAGGGTCTTCCATGTCTGGATGGTATGTCTTTAGACACCAACCGCAGAAGCGGTTCTAGACCGCATAAGCGGTCCGGGGGAATTTAAGTGAGATCGCAGAAGCGATCGTTTGGTCGCATACGCGGTGACCGTAGGTGCGGCATATTAACCGCAGAAGCGGAAAAACGGTCTGGGTTTAAGTGAACAGTGGTTCACGAATCGGAAAGAGAAGAAAAATATTTTGGACTTCGGCTTAGGCGGTTTCTTGGGCGATTTTGAAGAGAATTCGAAGGGGCTTCATCAGGTATGAACTATTGGACTCGGATTTTGTTTATATAGTGTAAAATCATGGATTGAACACTGAAATTTAAGGGATTAAATGCTAAAAATGGAGGTTAGGGCTTGAAACTTAAGAGAGCTTAAATTGATGATTTGAGGGGTCAAATGGACTCTGATTCTTGTGAGTTTGATATTTATAGACTCGTAGCGAGATAAGGATCGTTTTGATGTAAAGTTTTCTGGATTTCGAGAAGTGGGCCCGGGGCTCGGGTTTTGCTAATTTCGCGATTTTCGATATTTTTCGAGTCTTTTCGATTGGGTTATGTTTCTTTGGCACATTGTAATGTATTCGTTGTGGTTTTAGCCAGATTCGACGCGCGAGGAGGTCGATTCGAAAGGCAAAGGCATAGCGAGCTAGACTTGGGCCGGCTAGAGGTGAGTAATAGATGTAGATGATGACCTGAGGGTTTGAAACCCCGGTATATCACATTGTGATGCTATATTGAGGCGAGACACGTACTCTATGACGAGTGCGGGGTCGATTGTGACTGGGGATTGTGACCTAGTCCGTTCCGATGTTCGTACTGTGTTCTTGACTAGAAATTGTTGGTAATCATCCTACTTGGATTTTATGAATATGTTTGGGGCTTTGTGCCTATCATTTGCATCCTTCAGGGATCCTTATCACTGATTCCATGATGCTTAGCATATTTCATGATATCAGTCCTGAGTTAGACACTGCCTCGAAATATTTAGTAAATAAATAAAGGTTTAAGCACTTAGGTCTATAATTCCTAATAATTGAAACTAAAAATGAACAATTTGACTGTGCCCGAGTGGCTTGCATGCATATATATATCTGACTGAGTGTGGATCGGGCTGCACGCCGCAGCGAATGCTACGATGATATTGCGCTTGGGCTGTAGGAGCCCCTCCGGAGTCTGAACCCCCACAGTGAGCGCGGGTACCCAAATGGATCGGGCTGCGCGCCGCAGCGGTCATGTGCATTGCATTGCATTCATGCATTTATACCTATTTGTCTTACTTGTCCTGGTATTGTTGTTGTTCCACCGTTTTATGTGCTGAATCGCTGAGTATAGCTTTATATTGTAATATTTCGGAATTTCTTACTTTCAGACATTATATATGTTTATTACTCACTGAGTTGGAAGTACTCACTTTGCTCCCTGCACCTCGCGTGTAGTTTCAAGTATCGTTCACCCGGTAGCGGGTCATTAGCGGATGAAAGGTATTGTTATTGTAGCTGAGCAAGGTGACCGCCAGCATTCGCGGCACCGGATGTTGTCTTTGTTTTCCAAAAATTTTACTTGTATATATTTATTGGCCTGTAGTTGTGTTAAGGTTTCCTTAGATGCTCGTGACTTGTGACACCCCGGTCGGGTAGTAATTAACAATTTCTAATGCCATTAAGTTGTATCTTCTATTCATTTATGTTTAATAATTGTTAGTGAAAAATTTGGGTTAGTTGGCTGGCCTTGTCTTCACGAGAGGCGCCATCACGACCGGGTATGGGAATTGGGTCGTGACATAATTATAAGCTCTAATTTTTTTTTTTATACACTTGGAGAAGATAATGACAAAACCATTCAATAATTAGGGGTGTACATGGACCGGGTTGGTTCGGGTTTTCTAATTACCAAACCAAACCAATTGTCTCGGATTTTTAAATCTATAAACCAAATCAAACCAACAAAAGTCGGGTTTTTCAATCTCGATTTTTCTCGGTTTTTCCATTTTCCCGGTTTTTCGAGGTTTTTTTCGACAAAATCTTCATAGCATAAAATTTATAATTTGTGCTCTAATATTTCTTAGGTCCTAGTAGGATAAAACTAT
>NW_017682802.1:2613-9287 GCF_001879085.1 Nicotiana attenuata | reverse complement strand
AGAATCTTTTTTTGTAGTAAGGTATATTGCATTTAATGATTTGGAATTGAATTTAAACAAGAGTGTGCCAGCGTAGTTCTGTCGGCTATATCAATGAAATTCATTTTCCAAGCAGCTATGTGGGATCTCATCTTATCAATTATGAATTGGTAGTCTCTTGGCCTGGGAGAGTTATTTAATATAGGGAAGCCTAGGTAGGTGCAAAAAATCTCACTTTTCCTAATACGTAGTATGTTAGTAATATCTTTTATGTCGGATTCAGGACAATTTTTTGAAAACAAAATTTTAGATTTTGCGAGATTAATTTTTTGCCCAGGAGTCAAGACCTTCTTTGATGGAGTTACACGATTTCTTATTGGCTTTGGCCATCAAAGTGAGTTCGTCTTCAAAGAACAAATAAGAAAGTTTTGGACTCCTCCTTCCAGTGGTTATTGGATCTCATTTCCTTAAGTCTATTTGGTAATGAATATATCTTGATAGCATTTCAAGACAAAGTATGAAGATATATGGAGAAATGGGATCCCCTTGTCTAATACCCCTAGTTGGCTCAAAGGAGTTTGTGATAGAGCCATTTACTAGGATAGATATTGAGCTAGTTGTAATACAATTTAACAGTAGTTTTGTGAACTTGGGAGGAAATTTAAAGTATTAAAGGGTATAGTGTATGAAGGACCATTAAATACGATCAAACGCTTTCTCCAAATCGATTTTGAGGAGCATTTGGCCTTGTTTTCCCTTTAATCCTTTTAAGTTTGAAACAATGTATTGGATAATAACAACATTATCGGAAGCTCTTCTATTTTTCACAAAGCTAGCTTGGAAGGGACTAATTAGGTTATTTAAAAAAGGTTTTAGTCTATTAGCAAGAATCTTTGTGACTATTTTGTATTTCGTATTACACAAACCAATTGGCCTAAAATTCCTAATATTATTTGCATTAGGTATGTTGGGTATTAGACAAAGGTAGGTATTATTAATAAATGGGAGGAATTACTTGGCTGTCCAATATGTCTTTACAAAGCTTCAGAACTGAAGGACCTATGACACTCCAATATTTTTGGTAAAAAAAAGGATGAAGTTCATCCGGTCCCGGGGCTTTAAAAGGCTTGACAGAAAAAATAGCCCTTTCGATTTCAATTTCTTGCAAGGGTTCATCCAGTGCACTAAGATCAACTAGGCCGATATTTGAACTAGGGTTTAGGGAGTTTCTCCTACCGGTCATTGCATGGGAAGAGGTGAAAATGTCCTTAAAATAATTATTGACATATGACATAATAAGAAGAGGGTCATTGATCCAATTACCAACATCATCTTTAAAAAAATTAATTTTATTACGTCTCTTCCTATTTGTGGCACAAATGTGGAAAAATTTTGTATTGGAGTCACCTTCGTTTAGCCACATGATCCTAGATCTAATCTTCCAGTAATCATCTTCAATTAAGAGAAGGTCATTGTAATCTTTTTTCAATTCATTTTCCAGATTTTGTAAGAAACTACTTGTAGCATTGTGGTTCGATGTTTGTATGCCATTTAGTCGAGCTAATAACTTACTCTTTTTTCCCATCAAGTCACCAAACGTATTAGCTTTCCATTTCTTTAGGCATTGACCAAAATTTTGACAGTTCCTAAGGTAATTTGGATCACACCACATTTTTTCTAATAGGGGTTGGAATTCCGGATGATTTGTCACGATCCAAAATCTAACCTTGGTCGTGATGGCACCTATCGTGTTACAAGGCAAGCCTATTCCCAAAATTACTATTAATCTGATTACAAGAATTTAATAAAATATTTCCAATAATTGAATTCCTGATAAACTAAACCAACTCTAAATATAAATAAAATAAAATACGGAAACGAGTCCCAAACATCGGGGTGTCACTAAGTCATGAGCGTCTAAAACTATAAACTAAGATATATAAATTGTCTAACTATCCAAAGCAAGAAATGACAAGAGGAGTAACAAGGTCCTGCGGACGCTTGCAGCTACCTTGTAGTCTCCAATTAAAGCCGGCCTGAACTCAACGATCGCCGCGCTCTAACTCACCTGGATCTGCACATAAAGTGTAGGGTGTATTATGAGTACAACCACCACAGTAGTAACATAAATAACTAAGGAACTAAGCAGTAGTGACGAGCTGAGCAAAATAGTCCAATTATTTATTTTTCACAATTTTAAAAATAACAGGAATAAACAGGTAAATTCCATAACTCAGTAAATACCACAAAAAAATTTAACAGATAAATGCAGCAACAGCAAAAGTAAATGCAACCTCACAACACTGTCACTCCATCACTCAGCACTCGCACTCAGCACTCAACACTCAATACACTCAACACTCTGCGCTCACTGGGGGTGTGTACAGAATCCGAAGGGGCTCCCAAAGCCCAAGATCTAAGCACGGACAACTCACGTGCTACCATATCAATACCTGGATCCGCACGGTCAACTCACGTACTATGCGGACAACTCACACGCTATGGTATCAATACCTGGACCCGAACGGTCAACTCACGTGCTACGCGGACAACTCACGCGCTATGGTAGTAATGTTCTCACAACCAGGCCATCATATCAATACCTCACTAGCCTCACCATCATCAACAAATAATGGGACACAACCCACATCAAGTATCACAACATATTAGCAAATAATAGAGACGGAGGTAAACATGTACAATAACTTCTATGACTGAGTATAATTAATGTGAGCATGAATAAAGCCTAAACATGATCTCTAACATGAAGGCAAACAAGTTCAACAACAAGTAAACACATAACCACACATATTAGCCATTAGGCCTCACGGGACGGACCAAGTCTCAATCCCTCGCGGAGCACACCCACACGCCCGTCACCTAGCATGGGTATAACCACCAAACAATCACATGATATTAATTTCTCCGGGTTTATACCCTCAAAGCTAGAGTTAAAACTGTTACTTACCTCAACAGCGTAAAATCATACTCCGGGATGTCCTCGTCCCTCGACTCGGTCTCCAAAAACTTCGAATCTAACCATAATCAGAATACTACTATCAACATAGTCTAAAGAATCGAATTACATAATAAAAACTACATAAACATGCCAAAAATCTGAAATCGGCCAAAAGTCGGCCCCCGGGCCCACGTCTCAAAATCAGTCAAAAATGGAAGAATAATAATCTTCGTCCTCTCCCGAGTCTAACCATATAAAATTTGTCAAAATCGGACTCTGTTTGGTCCCTCAAATCCTCACTTAAAACTCTCCAAAACTCAAACCCTTACTCCCTCAATTTGACTTTGAAATCATCAATCAAATCCCAAAAACGAAGATGGATTCATAAATTATAATCAAAATCGAGTAGAGAACACTTAACCAATCCATATGGTAAAAATCGCCTCCAAAATCGCCCAAATCCGAGCTCCCCAACTCAAAATATGACCGAATGAACAAACCCTTGTTTTGTATATTTTTCTGCCAGCTATTCTGCCTCGTTTCTCATGCCAAACGATCCCAAAACTTGTATTTTATGCCTCCAATGGATTTCTTGTGAAATTCTAGTCAAGTTAGGCTTTTGAATCACTCAATTTGACCTTATAACGAAGGAGATATGTAGGTTTTAATATTTGCAAATAGTGCAGATTTTTAAATACGCCGTCAGTGGCAATTTCGTAATTAATCTGAAAAAATCTGGCAACCTAATTCTTAGTAAAATGACCATAAAATACTCATACGATGTCCAAATTTGACGATTCTTTTTACTACAAATACGTAATTACAATACGGATCTAATGCTTCAATCAAAAAAGAAATCGGAGCTTATTTGTTCAATATGATATCATTTATGCTTGAAGAAACGGCGTTGAAACATAAGAAAAACGAGCGCAACACAACCCAAACCTATTCAAAACTCATCCGAGGCCCTCGCGACCTCAACCAATAATTCCAACAAGTCATATATCACTACCCGAACTTAGTTGAACCTCCGGAACACCCCAAAACAACACCAAAACACCAAATAAACCTTGAATTCAAGCCTAAGAACTTCTAAACTTCCAACTTTCGCCAGTTCAAGCCTAGTTCTACCACAGACCTCCAAATTATATTCCGGACACACTCCTAAGTCTAAAATCACCCAACAAAGCTAATCGAATCATAAAAATCCAAATCCGAATTCTTTTACTCATAAGTCAACTTCCGGTTGACTTTTCTAACTTAGCTTTCTAATTAAGAGACTAAGTGTTTATTTCACTCCAAAACTACTCCGAACCCAAATCTACAAACTCGATACAACTCAACACAGCTGAACAACATATAAATAAGCATAGATGGGGGAAATGTGGCTATAACTCTCAGAACGAACGATCGGGTCGTTACATGATTACACCAAAAAGTTTCTAGTCTAAAGGGTTATTTGTGGAGGAGTCTGCTTTTAGGAATTAATTCGACTAGAATGGGGTTGTGATCCGAATAAGTTTTAGGCAGATGAATTATAGAGCTATTAGGGAATAATTCAATCCATTTATCATTTCCAAAAATCTTATCCAACCTCTCCATTATTAAGCCCTTTCTTTTATGCCTATTATTGGACCAAGTAAACTTGCACCCTTGAATGCAAGATCAACTAGATTGCAGCTATTAGTCTTGGACCAAAGGAATTTTGCCCGTGAATCTTTTATAGGCCTACCACCAAACTTATCATTAGCAGTAAACACATCATTGAAATCCCCTCCCACCAACAAAGGACCTATATGATTTCTACTAATATTTTCTAAGTTATCCCACATAGCATTTCTATAATATAAATCAGTGCTAGCATAAATAGTACTAAAGAGTCGCTGTTTACGTATAGGTAATACCTCAATCGCTGCATGGATTTCCTGATTTCTACGAACGAAGTTTTGGACAGTCACCACCTCATGATTGTATAGAAGCACAATTCATCCAGCTTGGCCATCGGATAGAACTTCTATCATTTCTGTGAAGCCAAAGTTATTGAGAAATTCAACATGGCTGCCCATTCTTGTTTCCAGTAAAGCCACCATGCAAGGTCTATGAGTGTCGACCATCTCTCTGAAATTCCTCCTAAAATTTTCACGATTGCCACCTCTTATATTCCAAATAATGACATTTGTTGGACGATTCATGAAAACATTAAGGTTTTGGTTTGGTGGTTCTCCATTTTCCCTCACAGTCCCGAGAATAGGGTTCCTTCTCAAAGCTGGTACTAATATCATGGCCCTGTTCTCCGCAGTTGGATCCTGGGGTGGCCTGATGTCCATCGAGCATTTGTACAATGCTAATGGGCAGTTGAGTACGTGCCTCTTCTCTTGCATCTCCGTAAAGAGAAATACCTTTACCCCGTCTAGGCTTGAGAAATCTAGGATTCATTCTAAGATTATATTGAGAGGTTCCTCCTCCTCCATTTCTGCCTCTACTGGTTCTAGGTTTTGGGCTTGTTGCTGAGGTGGTGATGGGGGTTGATGGGGTGGTTGAGGAATGTTTTGCTCCTGGACTAGTGGAGGATTCTCCCAAGGCATGAAGATAGGGTTGAGTTGAGTTAGTGTCTCTGGAGGAAAGAATGGCATGTCCAGAAGAGCATTGTGAGGGTATATGGGGTTGAAGTGAGGGGTTAAGTTCCAGTGATTTCTCATTGCATGCACTAGTTGAGGATTCACTGAGGGAGCTAGGGGTTGTAGGATGTTGTTTAGCCAAACTTGGTTGAGGTAGTTGTTCATGGCTAGTCTCATGCCCTCCGCTACTAGTTGAGCCAAATACTGGTGTTGTGGAGTATCACAATTATGTCCTGGCCGTTGATTTGTAGATTGAATGATACTGCATGGCCCATTAATTCCATTTCCATCCATGATACTGGTTGATAGTCTTGTGCTTGTGGTGGTTGGACGTAAATTATCTGTGGATTTTCTACTTGTGGAGGAAAGGGTGGAAGGTTTTCCATTGCAATTGCTCTGTGTTGCCTTAGGATCTGTATTAATCTGGGACGTCTCCTTATGGTTGAAGGAATTTTGGGCATTTTGAAGAGGGATAGGAATACCTAACGTTTCTAACTTAGGTGTGTGAGGGGGACTAGGGGAAGCTTGAGAAGGATTGTAGTAGGGTAATGATTGGGTGTTCCGCTTGCATGGCTTTTGGTTGCCCAATGCCATGGTTTATAGGTATTGCCTCTATAGGAGTAGTATCCATTGCTTGGTTATTTTGGTTGGACAAATGTAAGCCTTAGCCATCTTTATTTGCCATTTGACTTACATGCTCAGGGAGGGAGAGATTATGAGATCCTAAAGCAAGATTTTTATCCGGATTTTGGGTTAAAGTAGTATAATTACCAAAAGGTTTTGTTTTATTAGTAGGGATGGTAGTGGATGTATTATTAGTAGGAGGGTTATAAAAGTCATTTCCTCTTAATTCATGCATGGGGTCATTTTCCTTTTTTTTTTTGAGTTAGACACGTTAATATCCAACATGGCACAATCCTCATTTGTGTTGGACATTTGTTCTTTTGCATGAGTAGTCTTAGGATTATTAAGAAAATTCTTATTATTTTTGATGGTTTCATTAGTGGTTTCTTCTAAAATCATGTGCTCATTTTCTAGGATATTAAAATTATTTTTAATAAGTAGGGAAGTGGTGGTTTTGGCCATGGTTGCCGGACTGCTCACCATGTAGTTTGCAG
>NW_017682802.1:0-1088 GCF_001879085.1 Nicotiana attenuata | reverse complement strand
TATATATATATATATATAAATATATATATATATGTTGATTTGCTTCGGTTTTTCTACTCAATGCCAAATCAAACCAAACCTAGTCGGGTTTTTTAATTAGTTTGGTTTGACTTTTCTGTTTTGTCACGACTCGGATTCCACACCTTCGAGAGTCGTGACGGCGCGTACTCGTGAAAGCTAGGCAAGCCGACAATTTCAGTTTCACCATGTTTATTAGTAATCAAAACAGAATCAGATAATAGCTAAAACCAAACAGAGACAAATTGTGCAAATGATATAACAATTCAACAACTCTAATACATAACTACCCCAACGATCTGGTGTTACAATCCGCGAACCTCTAAGAAATTCCAAAAATATTGGTTTGAAAGAGGTACATCCATTCTCAAAATAGAAAGAGACAGGAAAAAAAACTAAAATAGCGGAAAGGGGGACTCCAGGCTCTCTGGACGCTGTCAGATGTAACTTGGGTCTACCTGGACTGAAGGCAGCAACCTCAAATCTACTCACAAGGTCCGGCACCGAAATCTGCACAAAAAGTGCAGAGTGCAGTATCAGTACAACCGACCCCATGTACTGGTAAGTGTCGAGCCTAACCTCGACTAAGTAGTGACGAGGCTAGGACACGAGAATCATATAAACATGTGCAATTAATCTGTAGAAGGTGGAAGCAGTGCAGAGTGTGCCCAGACTGTCCTCAGCTATAGAGATCTGGAGCTTCCTTTGTTTGGCGGGGTATTACTGTCGATTTGTTGAGGGATTCTCATTTATTGCAGCACCTATGACTAGGCTGACCCAGAAGGGTGCTCCATTCAGGTAGACAGAGGAGTGTGAGGAGAGCATTCAAAAGTCAAGACAACTTTAACTACAGCCCCAGTATTGGTATTGCCTACAGGTTCAGGGTATTATACTGTTTATTGTGATGCGTCGCGGATTGGTCTCGGTGTGGTGTTGATGCAGGACCGTAGGGTGATTGCCTACACGTCCAGACAGCTGAAGGTGCATGAAAAGAACTATCCTGTCCACGACCTTGAGTTAGCAGCTATTGTTCATGCCTTGAAGATTTGGAGGCACTATTGTACGGTGTC
>NW_017682801.1:8243-9290 GCF_001879085.1 Nicotiana attenuata | reverse complement strand
AATGCTTTAAGTCTATTTCTTCCTATGATTTGCACTATTCTTGAACTTCTTCTGAAAGATCCTCAATTTTTAAACCATTTTGCCTTCTTTAAAAATTAGGGTTTTCTCGGAGTTCTTTCTACGCTTGTTTTAATCGATATTTTTTATGATTAAACCTCTTTCATTGCTTATTTGAACTGATCCTATGTTCCTGCTGTTTTTAACTCGACTCTGTCAAAAGTCCTAACTTTTAAGACCTTTCTTTGCTTTGGTTCTGTGTGTTAGCATGACTACTTGATTTTGTTAAGCTTCTGTTGGTTACCATGCTTCGAATGGGTTTTCTACTGAGTCTTTAGCCTGCTTATGTCACTTCTGTATGATTGTGTTTGCTCATCTCTTGCTTCTTTCTGTCTATATGGCTGACCTTGCCTGTTTGCTACGCCTGTTCGTTCTTCTTTATTTATATGTTGAAGTGCAGAGTCATGACTCCCTTTTGATTGATTCTGATTTCCTTAATTCATGGTTTGATTGCAAGATTTTCTTTCAAAACCCTAAAGTTCTACTCGTCTGTTTAAATTGACTGATTCCGTTTTCTTATTTGTTGTGGTACTTCACTCTTACTGAATCCTTTTCTTAATTGGTATATTCTGTACTTAGACTCAGTCATATGCTCTATACTTTTACTATCTTTTATATGGTAAAAATCAGTCTTCCTCAACTGATTTTCTTTCCTTGATTATCCCTGTTGGTATCCGTTTAAGCTGTGATTCCTTGATTAAAGGGGAGTACTTGTATTAGTTGGATTCTAATTGTGATTACTTCTATAATTGTGCTAAACCTTTACTTGTTACCTTATTTTCTATCTATTTTCAAAACTATAAATACCCTAAGTCTTTCATTAACAGAGACGAACACTTGGTTTTCAAAAACTACTCCTCTTACTAAAAATCTCTGCTCTCCCTCTCTCTTGTGCTACTTGCTACTATTAGCCGGCTGCAAGCCAAGGCTAATCATCTGTGCTCTTTGGTTCTTTCATTCTGCTTACTTCTACCTTCACTGGTATGTCCT
>NW_017682801.1:0-3715 GCF_001879085.1 Nicotiana attenuata | reverse complement strand
GGAAGTGCGTCTCCTAATGAATGAACTATCAATTTAGGAAGTGCGTCTCCTACAGGTGTAAATCGACTTAGGAAGTGCGTCTCCTATGGGTGAAACTTCAATGATTCAATCTAGGAAGTGCACCTCCTATGAATGAACTCTCAATTTAGGAAGTGCGTCTCCTATTGGTGAAACTTCAATGACTCAAACTAGGAAGTGCGTCTCCTATGAATGGACTCTCAATTTAGGAAGTGCGTCTCCTATAAATGAACTTAAATGAACCAGACTAGGAAGTGCGTCTCCTAGGGAAAAATCTCAATTTAGGAAGTGCATCTCCTAAGCAAAATATAATTTGGAAGACTTGGACTAGGAAGTGCGTCTTCTAGGGGTAAAACCGTCAGTGACTCAAACTCATATGATCCAAACTAGGAAGTGCGTCTCCTAAGGGTAAAATCTCAATTTAGGAAGTGTGTTTCCTACAACAAAATATAACTTGAAAACCCCGACTAGGAAGTGTTTCTCCTAGGGGTGATGTGTGATCTTTTCAATAGCCTTTGCGTAAGCAGAATTGGGGCATTACACCTGAAAATTTCAAGCTTCCCAGCTTTGGTATGAACATAGCTTCCGTCCCTGTTTCAGACAAAGAAAACTTGTGAGTTTAAACATGGTGGTTGGTTTGTGGCCTTGACTTTGCGGCGATTGCTCCTTCACTTGCCATGATAACTTTGATTTCACCTTGAAAAGACGTTGCTTGCTTATTGACTAACCAATTTCTTTGCCACCCTTATCACAGAAAATACCTCTTCTCCGTTCAGACCCAATACCCTTTATCCGTTGCATTTACCAAACCTTTTTGTTTCACATGAATCCCAAAGCACGTCAATTGCCACCCGCTCAGTGTGTATGCTGTTCTTTCTTGACTCAAACCCCTGGTCCTGTCCTTGAGGTCTACGGCCCCCTCATGTGCCATGATAACTTTGATTTCTGCTTGGAAGACCTTGCTTGTCACTGGTTAACCAACTTTTGTCAATCTTGCCACAGAAGATGCCTTTGATCCATTCACCTAACACCCTCCATCTGTTGCATTGTTCATGAATTGATATGTACCAAGCCTTTGTATTTTGCACGAATCACAAAGCATGTTGATTGTTACCAACTCAATGCGCTTGTTGTTCTTTCTTGACTTATGACACTTTGATGTACTAGCCAGATCCCGTTTTGTGCAATTGGAAAGCTGGTGGCAAATTTTGAAATCATTTCTCACTTGTCATGACCGAATTGACTCGGGAAGAGGAAGTAAACAAGACAAAAGGAACAGAGTAGAGGACAATGGAAAGAGATGATTCCTAACAAGAAAATAACAAAGTAGAAACCTATCGGATGTGGATACCAACTCTAATGACCATGACATTCACCTGCGGCCTATTCTGTTAAGCAAATCTGTTGTTCAGCTCTTGTTGTACCTTTTTTGCCGTGAAACTGGGCTTCAATGCTCCATTTATCCAATCTGATTCACAATCCTTATTTGACTTGTAGTGCCCGAAAGGTTTTCACCATCAAGCCTCTCTCATTTTGGTCTTTCTCTCAACTCACCGTCGCCTTATGGTGCCCGTGAAATAAGACTCTCTCATTTTTTATTTCTCTCAGCTTTCATCGCCTTGCGGTACCCGTGAGGGCTTTCATCAATAAGATTCTCTCATTTTTCATTTCCCCTTGATTGGACCGGAGTGTTGCCCCTGATATGAATCACCTCTACTTGCTTGACTTGGCATTCTTCGAAGACTGATCGGAAGGTCTTTCTTTGGACCGTAATGTAGGTTTTTGGATGGGGTTAGAAAGAAAGGGTATCAAAGGCTCAAAACAATTCAAATGGGTTCAAACTTACAACTTTTGGAATTAGATTTCTTACAACAATCACAACTTCTGCCCCAGTTTCTTTCTTGGGGACTTTTGGATTTTTATTTTAGTGTGACTGAACCTCAGAGAGAGGCTGCCTACGTATCCTCTCGGAATCAAGTCAAACGTAGTTCATGACATAGGAATTGCTTTGTTGTTGTTTTTTCTCTTTTCTTTTTCTTCCTCTTTATCTTCTTTTCTTTTCTTTCTTTTTTTCTCTTTTTGTTGTTTTTTTTTCTTTTTCTTTTTTTTTTTCTTTTTTTTCTTTTTCTTCTCTTTTCTCTTTTTTTTTCTTTTCTACTTCCTTTTTTCCTTCTCTCTCTTTTCATTCTTTCCTTTTCTCTTTTTTCTTTACTTATCTTTCACGCTTGTGTTTATGATCTTTGCTACTGATTCCAAAAGAGGGGTATGAAAGAAAATAAATAAGGCTCAAAGGGGTAACGTAGGATAACGTAGTTAGATAGCAGAACAAAATGCCTTCGTCATTCCAGTCTCAAAAACATGCCAAGTGCAAACCACACAATTTAAACAAACCACTGAAAACATTAGTAACATCTTTTGATTGTACCAGATTTGATAACCATATCCGCACATTCGCCTTTTCATTTGTTGAATACAAAGCACCATTGGACAACACTCTCACTTTCCTTACCACGACCGGCCCCTATCACTTTGGCAAACTTGCCTTTAGCTTCAACCTGATGCGGCATGATGCACTCCAATAGGGTTTCTCTGTGTTTTATCTGCCCCAGTTTCACATGGTTCGGGCTTCAAATGATCTCAAAGTGTTCAAATCTGTTCTTATTTCCCTCAAGTGCCCCTGTCATCTTCAAAATTGTTTCAATGTTTCATGACTAAACTAACTTTTGAGCTCAGGCTAAGAGTTACGCATGCATGTCATGTCACTAGAACCAGCACGAAAAGAACTATAAGAGGAGAAGAAAACTAAACAGAAATGACTAGAAATAACAGAAAACAGAGAATTGCATTAGACTGACGGCGAAAGAGTTTGGCCAACAAAACAAGCACAATAAACTGGGGTACAATCCTTAGAACAAACCTAGACAACGCTACATGATATACTACGACCAAAGGAACTAGACAAAATAAAAGGATAGAAGGGTTTGAGTCACAAGACAATATCCAGATTACAACCCTGAAATAACCTGAGCAACAGAAATGACAACAAACTAAGCCACCAAAGCTCCTCTCTGGCTGACCAAGAAATGGAGCGTCTTTCCAATTACCAAGCACGGTATCTTAGCCACTGAATTCTGTATCAACAATACTAGGAGCTTCACAAGTCCTCATCACATCGTTCTTAACAAGTTGCTTTTGGGTTCCTTTTGCCGGCTCGTTCTCTAGATCAACCTCTGATAGTGCTGAAAGCTTGGTAGTCCTTGGACCTCCGAGGCTCCCAGAAGAATTCTCACATTCCTTTTCAAAATAAATCATGCCCACCATATGCGTCTCATTATGCACAGGCGATGGACTTTGGCTGGTGTCTACTGCATCTGGATTTGGCACAACGATGTCGCCTGCATCAATAAGCTTCTGAACTGCTTTCTTCAGATTCCAACACCTTTCTATGTCGTGCCCCGGGGCATCTGAGCAATATGCGCACCTTTGGGAAAAGTCAAACGTCTTTGACAGAGGGTTTGGTATTTTTATCTGGATAGGCTTCAACAGGCCCGAACTCCTTAGCCTCTGGAACAGATTGGCGTATGACCCTTCCAATGGAGAGTAGTCTTTCTTCTTCCGCAACCTCTCATCCCTACATGCTTGATTGGGCCGGAAACCGGATCCGGGGGGTTTCTGGCAGGCTCGTGGGGGTAGATAA
>NW_017682800.1:5333-9292 GCF_001879085.1 Nicotiana attenuata | reverse complement strand
GGCATGAAGGGACACACCCTCGACGAGTGCCGCTCATTGAAGGACAAAATACAAACCCTGATCAACAATAAGGTCATCGTAGAAAATGAGCCTGCTCCTAATGTTCGCAACAACCGTTTGCCTGACCACAACGGTGGGAAGACTCACATGATCGAGATCGAAGATGATTGGGACCCCAAAGGGTCGATAGGTTTGATTGCTGAAGATGGTAAACCAAAGAAACCAGCAGTTACACTTAGCCCAATTGTTGTGCCGAATCAGCCCTCCAGGGACGATGAAGTAAACATGTCTATACCTCTCGAATTTGAAGCGCCTCCTTCTACAAAGGCGCCCGAGCCAATTGAGGTTGAATTTGGAGTTCCAAAAGCACCTGCACCCTTTGAAGTTACTGTGTTACCCCCACGGGTACCTATTCCTGTGGCAATGTCAGACATAACACCATTCCACTCAAATGCCATACCATGGGATTACACCGCCGAAGCTAGGAGGAAAGGAAAGACCAAGACAGGAGAAACAATTGCTGCACAAGGAATGACCAGAACAGGGAGGATTTATACCCCAGAACACTTAGCTGAGTCCAGTAAGCAAGCCTCGGGACGACCTATTGAAACTGGGCCCGACGATCTTTGGAGGAAAATACAAGCTAAGGAGTACTCGGTCGTTGAGCAATTAAACAAAACACCAGCACAGATCTCCATCCTAGCTCTTCTACAGAGCTCTGACGCTCACAAGAATGCCTTAATGAAGATACTGAGCGAAGCTTATGTGCCCAGCAACATAACTGGAGGCGAAATGGCAAATATGGTAGGACAAGTGCTGGAAAGCCATAAAATCACCTTCCACGAAGATGAGCTGCCACCGGAAGGACTGAGCCACAACAAGGCACTGCACATCACCGTGCAATGCGAGGATTATTTCATCACTAGAGTCCTGATCGATGGAGGATCCAGCCTCAACATATGTCCGCTGATAACTCTCAGAACCTTGGGAAAAAGCCTGCACGAAATCAAAGATGGGGCTATCAATGTCAAGGCCTTCGATGGGTCCCAAAGAGCTACTATTGGAGAAATCAGCCTATGCTTGCAAATGGGGCCAACATGGTTCGACGTCGACTTTCAAGTGATAGACATCCCGACATCCTACAACTTGCTGTTAGGACGGCCCTGGATCCACGCCGCTGGAGCCGTAGCATTGACCCTGCATCAGGCAGTGAAATTCGAATGGAATCACCAGGAGGTGATTATTCATGGCGATGGTAGTAACCCCATATATAGTCGCCAAGCCATCCCAATGATGAATAGGCGGAGAAACATACCACCACATTGAAAGGGTCAACGCTGTAGACAAGGATAAGTGGTGGGATAACAAGATTGAATGTATCCTGAAGTGGTGTGGGTACGAGCCTGGAAAGGGACTCGGCAGAAACCTCCAGGGGATCACTAAGCCCATCAAACTAAAGAAGCACGGTACTACATTTGGCTTAGGATACGGTTATACTTGGGAAGAATTCTAGAACTGGTTGCCACCATGGCGCGACCCCTACTATCCATTGAAGCTTCCGCTACCAAGCCTAGAGCAGACCTTCCAACCGGCAGATACTATATATGGGTCAGAAGAAAATGAAGCATTGGCGGCCATGAAGAATCTGTTTCTGGAGGATGATGATATGTATTGCTGTGTTCTTTTCGAGGAGGAAGGGGAGGAAGGCCCTTCCATACCAGCGGTGAACCGAGGAGACCGCCTCAGCACTTGGTCAATTAGAACCGTCAGGGCCCGGAAAGCTTCGGGGTAGCAAGGCTAAACAAAAGCACCATGCATCTCATTTTACTTTTTACTAGCTAATTTTTTTCCGCATTGTCTTTAATTTTGAAAAGAGCTTCGATGTTCCAAACAATCATGAATTTAGTCAAAGCATTTCAGTTTATCATATATCTCGCTCTTATTATTTTCTCCATCATTTACTCTATTTTCACACAGCATTGCTATTACTTACTTTGATGATGAACCAACGACTGTGACTTGCAACGAAACAACGCAGCAAAAGGATGTAGATTCAGAAGAGGATGGTATGCCAGAAGAGGTTGTCAGGGAGGTTAAGCATTTTGAGAATAGACCTAAGTCTAACCTGGAAGAAACTGAGGTCGTTAATTTGGGAGATACAGAAAATGTCAAAAGAAACTCGCATCAGTGTTCATCTGTCACCATCAGAAAAGGAAGAATACACAGAATTTTTAAAGGAATATGAGGACATATTCGCCTGGTCGTATGATGATATGACTGGTCTCAGCACGTCCATTGTAGCTCACAAACTGCCAACAGATCCAGCTTGTCCGCCGGTAAAACAGAAGCTCAGGAAATTCAAACCCGACATGAGATTGAAAATCAAAGAAGAGGTTACTAAGCAAGTCAAAGCTAAGGTTCTTAGAGTGGTAGAGTATCCGACATTGTTAACCAACATTGTGCTAGTACCAAAGAAAGATGGGAAAGTTAGAGTTTGTGTCGACTACCGGGATCTTAACCGGGCCAGTCCCAAAGATGACTTCCCCTTGCCAAACATACACATTCTTATCGACAACTGCGCCAAGCATGAGTTGCAGTCCTTTATTGATTGTTTCGCTGGATATCATCAGATATGGATGGATGAGGAAGATGTAGAGAAAACGGCTTTCATCACGCCGTGGGGAATGTATTGTTACAAAATGATGCCATTTGGGTTGAAGAATGCTGGCGCCACCTACATGAGAGCCATGACTATTATCTTTCACGACATGATACACAAGGAGATTGAAGTATATGTGGACGATGTCATCATCAAATCCAAGAAAGCCACTGATCATATGAAAGACCTGAGAAAGTTCTTCAACAGATTGAGGAAGTACAATCTGAAACTGAATCCTGCCAAGTGTGCATTCGGGGTTCCTGCTGGAAAATTACTAGGTTTCATCGTGAGTCGTCGAGGAATAGAATTGGACCCGTCAAAGGTCAAAGCCATTCAAGAATTGCCACCGCCAAAGAACAAGAAGGACGTAATGAGTTTCCTGGGGAGGCTCAACTATATCAGCCGGTTCATAGCTCAGTACACAGTCATTTGTGAACCCATCTTTAAGATGTTGAAGAAAGACGCTGCTACTAAGTGGACTGACGATTGTCAGAAAGCCTTTGACAGAATCAAGGAATACCTGTCAACGCCACCAGTCTTGGTTCCGCCTGATCCAGGAAAGCCTCTATTGCTTTATCTTGCGGTTTTGGATGGAGCGTTCGGTTATGTTCTGGGACAACATGATGAAACGGGGAGAAAGGAGCAAGCCATCTACTATCTCAGTAAGAAGTTCACCCCGTACGAGGCCAGGTATTCTTTATTGGAGCGCACCTGTTGTGCTCTGACTTGGGTAGCTCAAAAATTGAGGCATTATTTCTGTGCCTACACTACTTATCTCATATCGAGGATGGACCCGCTGAAGTATATCTTCCAGAAGCCCATGCCCACTGGCAAGCTCGCCAAGTGGCAAATCCTGCTAAGTGAATTCGACATTGTTTACGTAACTCAGAAAGCGATCAAGGGCCAAGCCATAGCAGACCACCTTGCTGAGAATCCTGTCGGCGGAGAATACGAACCCCTGAAAACGTATTTTCCTGATGAAGAAGTGTCCTTTGTAGGAGAAGATATTGCAGAATCCTACGAGGGTTGGAGGTTGTTTTTCGACGGAGCTGCAAATTTCAAAGGAGTTGGCATAGGAGCAGTCCTAGTATCAGAAACCGGCCAGCACTACCCGGTATCCGCCAAGCTCAGATTCCCTTGCACCAACAACATGGCCGAATACGAAGCCTGCATCCTGGGGCTCAAGATGGCCATTGACATGAACATTCAGGAGCTGCTAGTGATCGGGGATTCAGACTTGCTCATACATCAGGTTCGAGAAGAATGGGCAACCAAGAACTCCAAGATACTCCCCTACTTG
>NW_017682800.1:0-3709 GCF_001879085.1 Nicotiana attenuata | reverse complement strand
GGGTTCGGTCACAATTTAATAAAAATTCCATTTTTCCTCCCTGCTATTGGAACTGGGGCAGAATTTTGAGGAGGACCCTCAAAATTCCGAAGTTGATTTTTTTTAGCCGTTCAGCGCAGCCGTCAGAAGCGCCAGCCCAGTAAACTGGGGCAGAATTTTGAGGAGGACCCTCAAAATTCCGGAGCAAGAAAGGTTGCAATGTCTTGAACCACGTTGCAGTCGTTGGTTCATCTAAAGAAAACTATTTTCTACTTACATTATATTTACTAAATCATGCATAACTATTGTTCGAATTGCTGTTGTTTAGCAACGGTACCCCAATGATATGCAACGCCGGAAGCCAGGGGAAAACGAACTAGCCTTTCCCCCTTATAAAACTCACTTTTTTTCTTTGGATGCAGGCACCAGACTAACAATATCGTCAGGTATATTTATGCACGCATACTTTCTCAAGAATGCAACCTCTCATAATCATCACTTATTCGTAATTGCTATCCATACACAACCTCCCCAGCAATCACGATATCAGCTATCAGCTAAGAAGACTCACTACTACTCGTTCTTTTACATTCTCGCATTACATGAGGCTACCTTCTGCCTTTCGAGACTAAGCACTGTCTCCATCTGCATTGTATAAGGCTACCTTTCTGCCTTTCGAGACTAAGCACTGTCTCCATCTATCTATCTGCATTGCATAAGGCTACCTTTCTGCCTTTCGAGACTAAGCACTGTCTCCATCTATCTGCATTGCATAAGGCTACCTTTCTGCCTTCCGAGACTAAGCACTGTCTCCATCCTGCATTTTCTTGCATTGCATAAGGCTACCTTTCTGCCTTTCGAGACTAAGCACTGTCTCCATCCTGCATTTTCTTGCATTGCATAAGGCTACCTTTCTGCCTTTCGAGACTAAGTGCTGTCTCCATCTGCATGGCTGAAATATTGCCACCTCTATTTGCATCGGCTGAAATACCGCCATCTTCATACAAATCTTGCATGACTAAAACACCGCATATTTTTTTTAAATCCCTATCGACTGAAACGTCGCCATTTATAATCACCCTTCTTTATCGGTCGAAGTATCGCCAAACTTTATTTAATTCTCGGCATCGGCTGAAATAACGCCATTTACGTTTCTACATCAACTAAAACGTCGCTGCTTTATTTAAATTTTTTGTCGGCTGAGATATCGCCATTTACATTTTGCTACATCGGCTGAAACATCGCCTGCTTATTTTTAACTTCTGTCGGCTGAAATATCGCCATTTACATTTTTACATCAGCTGAAACATCGCTGTTTTATTTAAATTTCTGTCGGCTGAAATATCGCCATTTACATTTTTCTGCACCGGCTGAAATACCGCCAAATCTTGCATTTCATGGGCTGAAATACCGCCAAATCTTGCATTCCATGGGCTGAAATACCGCCAAATCCGAGGGCGTCATTGTTCGGAGGCATAATCTTCATAGCCCGAGAACACCATGCCATGGCCCGAGGACCCGCTTTATATCCTGCACATCATTATTCAAAGGCATCATGGTTTAGAGGCATCATTATCATAGACCGAGAACATCATTTCATAGCCTGTGAATCCTTTACTTTTGCGCTTCATGGCCCAGGACATCATGGTCTGAGGACGTCATCCTAACCGTCCAAAGACAGCATTCATGGTCCAATGGGAACTTGCATCACGTTTAAGTTTATGCACGATATACGCCCGTATTGCTCACTTGCAGGTACACCGGCCAGCAACGGCCGCCTCAGCAGGAGCAATCCCGCTCTGGTTCCCACAGCCGATCAAACTCCAAATACCTCTTGCCACCTAAACATCGTGTCTGTCTCTTTCGAATCTCCATCGGCATGTTCTGTCAATGGTTCCTGAACTACATACGGCCTGATTCCTGTAAAACCAGGGATATGTAGGCAGCTCGAAAACCAGAGCTCGGTCAAATTCTTTTCAAATCGCCGCTTCCGGTCAAAGTTGGCCATCATATCTTTACCCGACAACTCTTCCATCCTTCCCGGGTAAAGAGGGGCAGCTGTTGATACCCAATTTTTCCCTAGTAATTTTATACTCAAAATACTTCCAAAATAGCATATATGTGCATATATAAGCACACCCAAGAGTTATGGCATTTTTAATGATTTTTAAACCAATTCATTGCCTATTTTAATACAACAAAATCCAATAATTATTTCCAAAATTATCATTTTGGCGAATAATTCATTTTTATTCTCACATTTGCACCAAAATATAATTAAGGTAATTTTTTGCATATTTTTACAAATTTATTTGGTATTTTTAAAGCTAAATTGCATATAATTGCAATTATAGCCTGCTTTGTGATTAATAGCATTTTATTATTACAAAATTAGTTCCAGTATTTTTAAGTTAATATTTATGTAACATTTGTTTACTCAGTATTTTTAATTTATTTTTAAAAACCATCATCGCTATTTTTATAAAATAAAACGGGGAAAAAGTGGCTATTTAAAATATGGCCTCAATTTCATTTCAATTACAGCCCAATTTGCACCCCAATTCAACCCAATCCCAACCCCCAAATCAATTTAAATCCGATTACTTGATCCAATCGCCCAAACCCGCCCGTTTTCTTTTTAAAATCTGAGCCATTGATCATTTTGATCAACGGCCCAGATCTCTTCTTTCCTTTTTAATTCCAAACGACCCCTAAACCCTACCCCATTCTTTCAGAAGCGCCGCCTCTAACTCCTCTCTTCTCTCAAACGCTCTCGAGCTCTCTCGAAACCCTAATCACTCTCTGCCACCTCCAACCCCAAATCCACCGGAATCTATGGCTGTTCTAACCATGGACGACCTATTCTCACCCCCTACTGCTCTCACGCGCTTGATGCCTGAAGGTTCGAGGACAGACCTCAAAGGTCCTTGCTCAGACCTTCATCGATTCGAAGTTTCCAGCCATCTCCGGCCTTGCTCCGGCGTGTCTTAGCCTCCTGAGCCTGATTTCGACCTTATCGACTCCGGATCTGATCTTGTCTCTTCCAAGCCTTTCTCGTTTCTAGGGTTCTCAGAAACCCTAGCCTATTCGAGGTTCTTTTTCGTTTATTTGTTCGGATCTGTGCTCGATCTGTGCTATATGTGATGTTTTAAACGTTTTCTCCGATTTTTCTTTTTAAAATCTTTTGATTTCAAACTAGGGTTTCTGAGTCTGTTTGTTAATATTTTGTTCGATTCATTTGTTTATCATCTCTAAGTTTGATTGGTGTTGAAAACCTAATTTTTGGAGATTTGTTTGAGTTTCCGAGTCTATCTGTTTGATTTACTTTATTTGCACCTGATTAGTGTCGAAAACCCTAATTTTGGGGGTTTATTCGAGCTTTTGAGACTGGTTGTTTGTTTACTTGTTTATCGCCTCTAAACTCGATTGATTTCTAAAAACCCTAGTTTCTTCGGGGTTTACTCAAGTTCCTGAAGTTTACTTGTGCGATTCTCCTATTTGAAATTGTTCTACTTTATTTGAAGGTTTCAGCATCTCTTTGTGTGATTCTTTTGATTCTGCTTTCTTACAATCTCTCAAACTCGATTATGTTTTTAAAAAGGTTTTCACCTAACCTTTTGCATGCTTCTGATCTTTCTCTCTTACTAAGCCAACGAAATTTGACCTACATGACTATCATGCTATACCGTATGCTACCTCTCCTTGCCATAGCTTGGCCTCACATCGTCTA
>NW_017682799.1:8724-9293 GCF_001879085.1 Nicotiana attenuata | reverse complement strand
TATAGAAATCCTGCCTATAAGTTTCTACACTTCTGTCATTTTTATTGAAATCCTGCCTATAAGTTTCTACACTTCTGCATTTTATAGAAACTATAGCTTCTGCATTTCATATAGAAACCGTCTGTAGGTTTCCGTATTTCTGCATATCACATAGATAACATGTCTATAGGACTTCCTGTATTCTGCATATGCATCTATCACTAGGCAAACGTATTTATAGGTTTAAATAACAAACAACATTCTAGACACCATGCCTATAGGACTTCTGCATTTTTATTTCGACTGTAAACATTTTAAAATCATTAGCACCTAGAAAGCATGCCTATAGGAGCTATCAACTAAATCTGAATCGTCTATTTTGCCTATAAGTCTAAAATCAGTAGTAGTAATGCTTAACATCTGCAGAATTTATGTTTTTAACAAGTCCTCTTCTTTAAAATCAGTATACTTCTCTTCTGAAACTAATAGATATCATGCCTATAGGTTTTCGTTCAACACTTAGGCAAGCCATAGGGTAACTTATAAATTGAATCAGATTTTATTAACTACAACCAGCAGGCAGGCCTGAT
>NW_017682799.1:0-4072 GCF_001879085.1 Nicotiana attenuata | reverse complement strand
CACCCCTATCCCCTGCTATAACCCCTGAAAACCCTTCCCAATGGGTCAACCCAAATAAAACCTGTGCATACCGTTCTGGCATGAAGGGGCATACCATTGATGAATGCCGCTCCCTGAAGGATAAGATCCAGGCTTTGATTTACAACAAGATCATCGTGGCAAAGGAGCCTGCTCCGAATGTCCGCAATAACCCTCTACCAGACCACAAAGGAGGAGGTGTTCACATGATTGAAATAGAGGATGATTGGGATCCCAAAGGATCAATCGGTTTGATCACGGAAGGCGACGATCCAAAGAAACCAACAGTCACCCTTAATCCGATTGTAGTCCAGATTCAGCCTTCTGGAGACGCCGAGGTGAACATGTCCATACCACTTGAGTTTGAAACACCAACCTCTATGAAGACGCCAACACCAATTGAGGTCGAGTTTGGGTCCACAAAGGCGCCTATACCATTTGAAGTTGTTGTATTACCTCCCAAAGCCAGGGTGCCCATTCCGGTAGCAATGACAGCCGCAACACCATCCCACACAAAAGCCATACCATGGGATTACACAGCCGAGGCAAGAAGGAAAGGGAAAGCCAAGTTCAGGGAAGCAGTTGCAGCACAGGGTATGACGAGAACCGGCAGGGTTTATACCCTAGAACACCTGGCTGAGTCGAGTAAGCAGACCTCCGGTCGACAAGCCATCACTAAAACTGGGCCCGATGATCTCTGGAGAAAGATACAAGTGAAGGAATATTCAGTCATTGATCAGTTGAACAAAACACCGACGCAGATTTCTATCCTTGCTTTGCTACAGAGTTTCGATGCACACAAGAATGACTTGTTAAGAGTACTGAGTGAGGCGAATGTACCAAGCAACATCACTGGAGGAGAAATGGCAAACATGGTAGGCCAGGTATTGGAAAGTCACAAAATCACTTTTCACGAAGATGAGCTGCCACCGGAGGGATTAAGTCACAACAAGGCGTTGCACATCACCGTGCAGTGCGAAGATTATTTAATCACCCGGATCCTGGTCGACGGGGGGTCCAATCTCAACATCTATCCATTGGTAACACTCAGGGGTCGTTTGGTTACCGGTTAGAGTTATGCAGGTATTAGTTATACATGTATTAGTTATGCAGGTATTAGTTATGTATGTATTAGTTATGCAGGAATAAGTAATGCAGGTATTAGTTATGCAGGGATAAGTTATGCAAGGTTGAGTTATGTTAGAATTAGTTATGCATGGATTAATTATGCGGGGATTAGTTATGCGGTAGTTATATAAGGATTAGTAATATAAATGTAATATGAGTGTTATTTATTATTAGCTTACTTTATTTTTATTAAAATTGTTAGTATAGTTTAAATATATTTTTTTAAACAAAAAAATACAAGTTTGAATAAAGGGTATTCTTGTCATTTTGTGTTTTAATACAAGTATTACTAATTATGTATAAGTTATTCCACCTTCTACCTTGCATAAATAATACATAGATTCCCTCATAACTTATACATGTTTAGTTATGCGGAAAAGAAAATACATGAACCAAACATTGTATTAGCAATGCTATATTTTATGTGAAAAAGAGGAAAAAACAACCAAACATTGTATAACTTATGCTAGCTTCTACGTGGAGATTATTCTTCCCCCTTCTTTTAACCAAACAATGTATAAAGTTATCCTACATTTAATACATAGATAACTCCTCTCTAACCGGCTACCAAACGACCCCTCAGGACATTAGGAAAGGGATTGCATAAAATCAAGGACGGGGCCATCAACGTTAAATCTTTCGACGGTTCCCAAAGGTCCACTATTGGGGAGATTAGCTTGTGTTTGCAAATGGGGCCTACATGGTTTGCTGTTGACTTTCAAGTGATAGACGTGCCGACATCTTACAATCTGTTGTTGGGACGACCTTGGATTCACGCCGCTGGGGCCGTGGCATCAACACTACATCAGGCAGTGAAGTTTGAGTGGAATCACCAAGAGGTGATCATTCACGGCGACGGTAGCAATCCCATATACAGTCGTCAGACCATCCCAGCAATCGGAAAAAGAAGAAAAATAGGCGGAGATACTTACCACCATATCGAACGAGTCAACGCCGTCGATAAAGATAAGTGGTGGGATAACAAAATTGAAAACATATTGAACTGGAGCTGGTATGAACCTGGCAAAGGACTTGGCAAGAATCTCCAAGGAATCGCTAAGCCCATCAAGCTCAAGAAATACGGCACCACCTTCGGATTGGGATATGAGTATACCTGGAAAGAATCAATGAACGGTCGCCACCCTGGCGCGGTCCTTACTATCCATTGGAGCAGCCGGTACCCCGTTTGGAGCAGACCTTCCAACCGGCGGAGGTCATATATGGGTCAGAAGAAGAAGAAGCCCTAGCAGCAATGAGGAATTTGTTCCTAGAAGACGATGATATGGATTTCTGTGTCATTCTCGAGGAGGAGGGGGAGGAAGGCCCTTCCATACAGGCTATAAGCAGAGGAGCACGCCTTAATAACTGGACAGTCAGAACCACCAGAGCCCGGCGTGCCTCAGGGTAGCAAGGCTGAACAAGCACCATGCACTATTTTATTTTACTAGTTTACTTTCCTTTCGCATTTTATCTTTTGCAAGAAAGAGCTCCAAATGGAATTTATCAAAGCATTTCAATTTCCTTATAAATCTTACTCTTATTATTTTCTCTCATTACTTTACTTATACAGCATTAATATTACTTATTTTGATGAACCAATGACTGTGACATGCAACGAGACAACGCAAAAAACGGACATAGATTCAGAGGAGGATGATATACCGGAAGAGATTGTTAAAGAAGTTGAGAATTTCGAAAATAGGCCTAAGTCCAACCTGGACGAGACTGAGATTGTTAACCTGGGAGATGCAGAAAACATCAAAGAAACACGAATCAGCGTTCATTTGTCACCATCAGAGAAGGAAGAGTATACAGAATTTCTAAGAGAGTATGAGGACATATTTTCCTGGTCGTACGACGACATGACTGGTCTGAGTACATCTATTGTGGCTCACAAATTGCCGACTGATCCGGCCTGTCCGCCAGTAAAACAGAAGCTCATAAAGTTCAAGCCAGATATGAGTTTGAAAATCAAGGAAGAAGTCACCAAGCAGGTCAAAGCAAAGTCCTCAGGGTAGTGGAATACCCAACATGGTTAGCTAACATTGTGCCAGTGCCAAAGAAGGACGGAAAGGTTAGAGTCTGTGTCGACTACCGGGATCTCAACCGGGCCAGTCCGAAAGATGATTTCCCCTTGCCAAACATACACATCCTGATCGACAACTGCGCCAAGCATGAGCTCCAGTCATTTGTGGATTGTTTCGCTGGTTATCATCAGATCTGGATGGACGAGGAAGATGCTGAGAAAATGGCTTTCATTACGCCATGGGGAATGTACTGCTACAAGATGATGCCATTTGGGTTAAAGAATGCAGGGGCCACCTACATGAGGGCCATGACTACCATTTTCCATGATATGATACACAAGGAGATCGAAGTATATGTAGACGATGTCATCATCAAGTCCAAGAAAGCCGTTGATCACATGGAAGATTTGAGGAAGTTCTTCAATAGACTAAGGTACAACTTGAAGCTGAATCCCGTGAAATGTGCATTTGGGGTTCCTTCCAGAAAACTACTTTGGTTCATTGTGAGTCGCCGAGGGATAGAACTGGATCCATCAAAGGTCAAAGCTATTCAAGAATTGCCACCGCCAAAGAACAAGAAAGAAGTGATGAGTTTCTTGGGGAGACTCAACTACATCAGCCGGTTCATAGCACAATCTACCGTCATTTGTGAGCCAATCTTCAATATGTTGAAGAAGGACGCTGCTACCAAATGGACTGATGATTGCCAAAAGGCCTTCGACAGGATCAAGGAGTACTTGTCAACACCGCCAGTTTTGGTCCTGCCCGAGCCAGGTAGACCTCTATTACTCTACCTTGCGGTGTTGGATGGAGTGTTTGGTTGTGTTCTGGGGCAGCATGATGAAACGGGGAGAAAAGAGCAGGCCATCTATTATCTCAGCAAGAAGTTCACCCCGTCG
>NW_017682798.1:0-9297 GCF_001879085.1 Nicotiana attenuata | reverse complement strand
ACCTCAGGGAGAGGCTGCCTACGTACCCTTTCGGGATCAAGTCGAACGTAGTTCAGGTCATAGAAATTACTTTGTTGTTGCAATCTTTCCTTTTCTTCCACTTTCTTTTCTTTCTTTTCATTTCTTTTCTTTTTTTTCTTTTCTTCTTTTTTTTTCCTTTTTTTTCTTTTCTTTTCCTCTTCTTTCCCTTTTCTTTTCTTTGGACTGTGTTTTCTTGTTTCTTTACTAATTTTTCTTGCTCGAGCTCCGGAGTTGTTATTGATTCCGAAAGAGGGGTACGAAAGAAAATAAATGAGGCTCAAAAGGGATAACAAAGGATAAAGTGTTTGGATAGCAGAACAAAATGCCTTCGTCATTTCAATCTCAAAAATATGCCAAATACAATAAAGTACAATTAAACCAAGAAATCATACATAGTATCGCTTGACTGCATCAGAGTTGATAGCCATTTCTACACATTTTCCTTCCACATTTGTCCAATATAATGCGCCATTGGACAACACTGTGGTTACAACAAATGGCCCCTACCAGTTCGGGGCGAACTTTCCTTTTGCCTCAACCCAATGAGGTAAGATACGCCTCAACACCAATTGCCCTACTTCAAACTTCCGCGGACGCACTTTCTTGTTATATGCTCTTGCCATTCTCTGTTTGTACAACTGCCCGTGACATACTGCTGCCAATCTCTTTTCATCAATTAAACTTAGTTGTTCCAAGCGGGTTTTAATCCATTCAACATCATCAATTTCCGCCTCGACAATAATCCGAAGGGACGGGATTTCAACCTCTGCGGGTATTACTGCCTCAGCCATATACCAGTGAATAAGGAGTCGCCCCTACTGAAGTGCGGACAGTAGTGCGATAGCCTAAAAGGGCGAAAAGTAACTTCTCATGCCATTGCCTGGACCCCTCTACCATTTTTCGAAGTATTTTCTTGATGTTCTTGTTAGCTGCTTCGACCGCTCCATTCGCCTTAGGACGATACGGGGTGGAATTGCGGTGCGTGATCTTAAACTGCTGACATGTCTCTGCCATCAAATGACTGTTGAGATAGGCCCCATTATCCGTGATGATTACCTTCGGGATCCCAAACCGACAGATGATATTCAAATGCACAAAATCGACCACTGCCTTCTTGGTCACAGACTTGAAAGTTTTCGCTTCAACCCACTTAGTGAAGTAATCAATAGCTACCAGAATGAACCTGTGCCCATTTGACGCTGCTGGCTCGATCGGCCAAATGACATCCATTCCCCAAGCAACGAACGGCCATGGTGCTGACATTGTATGCAATTCAGATGGTGGAGAATGAATCAAATCTCCATGTAGCTGACATTGATAACACTTGCGCACGAAACTGATGCAATCCCGTTCCATAGTAAGCCAATAATAACCCGCTCGGAGAATCTTCTTTGCCAATTCATATCCACTCATATGAGGTCCACAAACTCCCACATGTACCTCGGCCATGATAACTGTAGCATGTTTAGCATCCATGCACCTCAGTAATCCAAGATCTGGGGTTCTCTTGTACAACACTCCTCCACTGAAGAAAAAGCCACTTGCCAAGCGTCGAATTGCTCTCTTTTGATCCCCTGTAGCTTGTGCTGGGTATACTCCCATCCTGAGGTATTCTTTGATATCATGGGACTCCAAACGCACACTTCGCTGGATTAAGTTTGAGGTTGTACCTGCGGAGTCTCTGGAAGAATTTCCTCAAGTCCTTGACATGGTCACATTGTCTCCTCGACTTTATGATCACGTCGTCTACATAGTCCTCAATTTCCCGATGTATCATGTCATGGAACATGGTGGTCATCGCCCTCATATACGTTGCCCCGGCATTCTTCAACCCAAATGGCATGACCCTATAACAATACGTTCCCCAAGGAGTGATGAATGCCGTTTTTTCCGCATCCTCCTCATCCATCAAAATCTGGTGATAGCCCGCATAACAATCCACGAAGGAACCAATCTCATGTTTGGCACAATTGTCAATCAATATGTGGATGTTTGGCAGTGGGAAGTTGTCTTTTGGACTCGCCTTATTGAGATCACGGTAATCTACGCACACTCTGGTCTTTCTATCCTTCTTTGGCACAAGCACAACATTGGCTGACCAGGTAGGATACCGTGTGACCCGGATGACCTTTGCCTCAAACTGCTTGGTGACCTCTTCTTTGATTTTCACACTAATGTCTGCTTTAAATTTCCTTAGCTTCTGCTTGATAGGAGGGCATGCTGGGTCGGTGGGCAATTTGTGGACCACCAAATCAGTGCTCAAACCCGGCATGTCGTCATATGACCACGCAAAAACATCTCTGTACTCAAACAGTGCTTTAATTATCTCTTCTCTGAGCTGAGGTTCCAAATGGACACTTATTTTTGTTTTCCGCACATTCTCCTGATCCCCTAAATTGATTGCCTCTGTGTCATTCAGATTAGGTTTGGGTTTTTCTTCAAAATGGCTTAATTCTTTACTGATTTCCTCAAAAGCTTCCTCATCATCATATTGTATTTCGTCATCACACTCAATTTCTTGTATTATTATGTCGGAGTTAGACTGGCATTTAAGACTGGGCTGAAGACTCCTCATGCATGACATATCATTGAAACCAGCGTAAAAGGGACTGTACAAGAAAGAAAAGAAAGACAAAATAAAAACTATCAGGAATGAAAAAGGAGGGAAATTGCATTTTATTAATATTTAAGATAACAAGGTTTAACTCATCCAAACGGACGGAACATAGCATCCGAATTACAACCTTGGAAATAATCCAGATTAAACTGAAAGGAAATCAAAACTAACTACCAACACTCCCTCCGGGTAGAAAGGGGAGTTGCTTCCCAATTGTTAAGCTTTGCCTGGGGCCCCACGAACTGAACATCTGCCTTGCTTGGACCTTCTCCGGCCTCCAATACATTCACCTCATCAAACAGCTTTTCAAACCTTTCGATCAGCTCCTTGTCGGGATCAACCACACCACTGGGCATTGCTGTTGCTAGGCGCTTCTTAGTACCAGGCCTGACAAAGGAACGGGAAAGGCGGGGAATAGGTTTTGGAAGGGTCCATGCTTTCTTTTTCATCTTTCTAGCTCGCCTTATGTCTGCAGCAGTGGGCTTGAAGCCTAAACCAAAAGTATCCAGGTTTGCAGGAAGGGATACAGGCTGTATGATGCCTTGTAAAGAAGCACCCAGTCCTTTTCCAGGTACAAATCCGTTCTTCAGCATTTCCGAAGCAACCATGACGGACGCAGCAGCTACCTTTGGCACAGGAATACACATCCCTTCCGGGATCTTTTCAACCGATACCGTATCAAAGACTTGATAAACCCATGGGCCTTTGTCATCCTCAGCTTCTATGAAAGGCACAATGGCATCACCCAGAGTACACGAACTATCTTCCCCATGCACCACAATCTCTTGCCTGTCCCACTCGAATTTAACCATCTGGTGTAAGGTAGATGGCACTGCCTTTGCTGCACGGATCCAGGGTCGGCCTAACAAGAGATTGTAAGAGACAGCCACATCAAGCACCTGGAACTCCATAGTGAATTCAACCGGACCTATTGTCAGTTCCAACACTATATCCCCAACTGTGTCCTTGCCTCCTCCATCAAATCCTCGCACGCAAATACTATTCTTGTGGATTCTCTCACTGTCCACCTTTAATTTTTCCAGGGTGGAGAGAGGGAAAATATTTGCACTGGATCCGTTATCAACTAGCACCCGGGTGACCACAGAGTCTTCATATTTCACCGTGAGGTAGAGTGCTCTATTATGCTCAGTGTCTTCCAAAGGCAACTCATTATCAGAAAATGTAACCCTGTTGACTTCAAAAATCGTGTTTGCTATTTTCTCTAAATGGTTCACAGAAATCTTATCGGGAACGTGGGCCTCATTCAGAATTTTCATCAATGCCTGGCGGTGCTCATCTGAGTGGATCAGTAATGATAGCAAAGAGATTTGTGCCGGGGTCTTTCTCAACTGTTCTACAATGGAATAATCATGTGCCTTCATCTTCTTCAAGAATTCTTCTGCCTCTTCTTCAGTTACAGCTTTCTTCAATGATACTGGATTATCTTTGGTGAGTTTAGCCTTTCTCAGCTCGTCAGGAGCAAAGCATCTTCCTGAGCGAGTCAGTCCATGGGTTTCACAAACTTCTTCCTTAACTTCCTTTCCCTGATACATCACTGTCACTCGGCCGTAATTCCATGGGACGGCCTTTTCACTGATTACTGGTAGCTGAGTCACTGGATTGATGACAACCGGCTCTGTGCGAGCCCCTTTTACAATCACAGCGGGCTTGACAGCTGCCCCGGACACTACCACTTTAGCTGGTTCTTGTTTTTCTGCAACACTGCTCAAAAACCCCTTTCTTCATCACTACAACTGGTTTGCTAACTGTTTCTCCTACCTTGATCGATGCTCTCTCTTTTGCTAATTTCTCATTTGATCTATCCTCACTAGCCCTGATCATCATTACGGTTTGTGACGGCTTCTTATGCTCTCCCTTTTGGACTAGCTCGATCATATGGGTCTCCTGATGAGTTGGTAATGGGTTTTGGGTGATGTTAGGCGTTTCTGGGGCTTGCACTTCAATTCGGCGGGTGTCAATGAGCTCCTGGATGGCCGTTTTCAAATGCCAGCATTTTTCTGTGTCATGTCCCGGCGCACCTGAGCAATACTCACAACTCACAGAGTGGTCCAGATTCCTTGGGGGAGGATTTGGCAATTTGGGTTCAATCGGACTCAGCATGCCCAACTGTCTCAATCTGTGGTACAAACTGGTGTAAGATTCACCCAAGGGAGTGAAAGTCTTCTTCTTTTGCAGCCTATCATTCTTAAATGCAGGGTTAGGTCGAAAACCGGTTCCAGTGGGATTTCTGTTGGTTCTTGGGGGTGGGTAGGTGCTTTGAGCTGGGTAAGTATTTTGTGGGGTGGGTGCGCGCCATTGTGCATGGGTAGGAGGTTGGGGGTATGTCTGGGCATGGTGGACAGAGAAATTGGGGACAGGAGGTGGGTAATAGTGCTGCGGTGGGCCATATGGGGTATGTGGGTAGGTTTGGGGGTGTGGGCGAGGTTGATGATAATACGGTGATGGACCTCTGGACCAAGCTCTCGATTCCACTACTGCAACCTCTTCTTTCTTTCTCTTTCCCAATACTCCTCCAGTGCCGCTCTGAATAGCCTGAGTAGTTGCCTTGATCGCCGAATAGCTCATAATCTTGTTAGACTTGAGACCCTCTTCCACCATACTTCCCATTTTCACGACCTCATTGAAAGTTTTTCCAACTGCTAACACCAGATGACCATAATAGGTAGGCTCCAAGGCTTGTAGGAAATAGTCAACCATCTCTATCTCTTTCATTGGAGGATCGACTCTTGCCGCCTGCTCCCTCCACCGAAAACCGTACTCGCTGAAGCTTTCTCCGGGCTTCTTCTCAATTTTAGTCAGTGACAGACGGTCCGGGACAATTTCGAGATTATACTGGAAATGACATGCAAATGCTTAGGCCAGATCGTCCCAAGTGTACCATCGAGCATGATCCTGTCGTGTGTACTACTCCAAAGCTGCTCCACTTAGACTTTGACTAAAGTAAGCCATCAATAACTCATCCTTTCCTCCAGCTCCCCTCATCTTGCTGCAGAACCCCCTTAAGTGGGCCACCGGATCCCCATGTCCATCATATAAGTCAAACTTGGGTAACTTGAATCCTGCTGGCAACTGGACATCGGGAAACAGGCACAGGTCCTTGTAGGCTACACTCACTTGTCCTCCGAGCCCCTGCATATTTCGGAATGACTGTTCTAAGCTCTTAACCTTCCGTATCATTTCCTCTTGCTCAGGGTTTTTGGGAGGCTTTTCTTCTTCAGCTGAGAGATCAAGGCGGGGAGTGTAAGGGCATGGCTCTGGTGGTTTGAAAGTGGCTTCGGGTGGGTAGTACTGGTTATCATGGGTTTGGAACAAAGGTTCGCTAGAAGACCTGTGTAGTGCGACAGGTGGGGGAGCCACGAACACAGGAGTAATTGGTGGTGGAGGGCATGGAATTTGTTTGGGTGGTGGAGGTGGTGGTGTTTGAGAGGTGGTTCCGTAGTACTGCTGGTAAGTAGGGAAAGCCGGAGAAGAGTTCACTGTGGGAGGATCTTGAGGCTGAGCTAGTGGGGGGAGGTAGGTGGGGTTAGCAGGATAGGCTGGCGGTGGATGTCCATTTGACCAGGCCTGGTACATCTCGGCCATTTGTTGCTTCAGTTAATACATCTCCTCCTTCATTACATTAACGTCCACTACTTGCTCCTCCCTAGATGGGTCGACAATGCTTGCTTCCAATTCCTGGTTGACCATGTTCGACTTATCCTTAAAGCGGGTGTTTTAGGGATGGGTTGCCAGAATGCCAGTCAACTTAACCACTTGCCTGGAACTCATCAACAACAACTTTGTTAGCGGTTAGGGCATTAACAGATAGATAACCGCACATTGAGGAGTGAATGCACCTAAGCAGTTAACCATCTCTATTATGCCTTTGCTTAGTCACATGCGTCAACCCGGCTTTCCATTTCCTTTACTTGCCAATTGCAAACTTTCCCTTCTCCTTTCTTTTCTTCTTTTTCTCCTTGGTTTTCCTTGTTCCTAACCGCTCTTTTCCTCAAAATTATTTTTCCACTCTTTTTCTTGCTCTCTTTTTATCTTTGTTTTGCTTTCCCTCTTTTGTTTTTCTTTCCTTTCTCGTGTTTTCACCCTTTTTACGGTCGAATCCTATGGAAATTGCCTACCTATCATGACCTCGCGTGAATCAGACTAAGCGTAGTTCTTGCGAAAAATAAATGCAAGAAATAAAGAAACAATTTTTCGGGAATTTTTCAAATTTTCATTAATAACAACTGCGATTACAAAGCTACCAAACTATTTGTTGTTCTTTTTCTCAAAATGGAAAGTACAAAAACTAGACTCAAAAGCAGAAATACAGACTCGATTATCTAAGAATACATCAAAGCTTCAAATCCTGGGGCCCGCGGGGCATCTCTCGGCATCGCCGCGGGCCTGCGTGCGAGACCCTTTTGCAACTGATCCAGATCGTTCATGACCTGGCGAACGAATATCATCATGGAAGCAAAGAACGTGGCACGACCCATCCGCTCACCAGCTTGGCACTTCATGACAATGTAGTTGGCAATGTTTCTGATTCTTTCCCTGATTTGGCCCTTTTCTTGGAGTAGCCGACTTATCTGTTGGGTACGAGCCTCTAGAACCTGAGAATCCTGGAGGTGAAGGTCTTGTAACAATTTATTTCCTTTTCCATCTCAGCGATTAACCCATAACACTGTTCTCTCTCGGCCAAAATTCTTTGTCCTGTTGAGCTGCCTTTTCTTCAAGAGTATTCATTTTTCTTTTCATGTTAGCAATGGTTCCCTCATAGTTCTTCTTCATTTGTTGTACAAACTGGGCCCTTTATTCTGTCTTCTTTGCCCATTGTGCCCGAAGTTTTGCCACGTTCCCTCGGATTTTTCCAATTCCTCCTGACAGTCCGAAACTTGTTTCTTCAAACCTTTTATCAATCTCTCGTCGAATAGACTTCTTTCTCGATTCCTGGCATCTATTTTTATTTGCTGAATTTGGGCTTTGAGAGCTTCATTCTCCTGGGCCAATTTCTTTTTATCACCTTCGTCAGCTGCGGCTTGCAAAGTGTTTTCAAATCGGAGCTCCTGAACCTGTTTTTCCAATGCTCCAATTCGGGCCCTGTACTCCTTTTCCTTAGCTAACCAATCCCACTGCACCTGAGCCTCGTTAGTGAATTGTTGCACATGTGGCATTTGGCGGGTCTCTCAGGAATTTGAAATCTCTTACCAAACTAGACCAAGTATTTGGGATCTACCTCACCTCTGGCTCGGTCCTGTACTATAGTCTTGGGTTCAAGGTACCTGCACTCATTCCATATCTTTCGAATTCTGCCTTTAGGGAATGCCGCTTTCGGGCCTAACTCGACGACTTGCTCACTCAGGTCTTCATCGTTCACTGTCTGGAATATTCCAAATTGCCGTAAAACTCGGTAAGGAGCATAAGGCTGTATGCTTCGAATACCCATCAAAAGAATATAAGGGACCTCTGCTGATGTGTATACAACTTCAGTAGCAGGAAGCCATCCATAAGCCCATTCAACTTTATCTGCGGTCAAGGATCTTAAGCATGACGACCAGGCCTCAGTACTCTCAGGGAATTCAATACCTGTTACCCGGGTCTCAAATTCTGCAATACAACTCAATCCAGTTAAGCCGTAGTTCGTATAGCTTGTGCGGTGACAGAGGTGTTCCTGTATCCACAATTGTAAGAGCAAATTTCAACCTCGAAAGAATTTTCCCCTTCCCGACATTTGGTCAAAGCTCGGTACATTTCTGCTACAATCAGGGGAACCACCGTGCTAGTAGGCTTTTTCATGGCAACATCTAGCATCCCCACCAAGACAAGGTCTATGTGACCGTCCTTTCTTGGACAAATTACTACTCCCAAAAAGGCGACCATGAAGGCTAATCCCCGTCGGGCTTCCCATTTGTCTTTATTTCCAGCATGTGTCAATCCTGTGTTGGGTTCCTCGAAGCCGTTGGGGTTACCATACCGGTGATATAAGAAATGCAATGTACAACACCCTTCCGCCAGATGCGGGTCTTGAATATCCTGGCTAATGTTCAACAAATCCAAAAACCTATGAAGGGTTACCGGTCGTGGGGCCAGTGGGTATCTACCTCGGAGGTTCCCATTGAGACCGGCGTATCCGGCAATCTCTTCTAATGTAGGTGTGAGTTCAAAATCTGAAAACCGGAATACATTACGGGTCGGATCCCAGAATGGTATCAATGCCTCAATAATATCTTTTCTTGGTTTGATGTTCAGCAAATTGACGAGACCACCCAAACTTTTGACCACAGTATCTCTGCTTCCCTTTCCCAAATCATGCCACCACATGTGAAGTTTCAAAGGGATCTCGCTCAGGACTGAGAAGGTTTCGATGTTACTTGAGTCCATCCTGCACATTTATTAGGGGATTTTAATGACTTATTTTGAAAAAATGGCTATTTGTGCAAAAATTCTTTATTTAGAAAATAGGCCTTGGATTTGCAAATACGGCCTTTCATTACTTCTAGGAGGAAGATTTTAAGGTTGTGCCCGCAAACCATGTAAAAATGACTCAAGGTGGCTGTTCTTGCAAAAACGGCCTTCCGGCGTCCTTTTAGGAACCTTTGGCTTATTTTAGACAAGAATGGCATCATCCGAGTTATTTATGACAAAAATTAAAATTTGAC